>NC_134309.1:53893-83881 GCF_949628215.1 Phalacrocorax aristotelis | reverse complement strand
ATGCAAGGGTTCGGGGCTCACAGCAAAGGCTTTGAGCTCTCTGCAGGGCCCCGGGCTGCACCTGACGGTCTGGGCTCGGTCCAGAGGGTCTGGTCTTGGCGATGGGACCCGGTGTGTATGAGGGATGTGGGCTGGGGGCAAAGGCTGGGAGCACCGTGCAGGGCTCCAGGCTGGGTGCAGGGGCTGGGCTCAGCGCAAAGGACGTGGGTGTGGGCAGAGATGTGGGGGCCCAGTACAGCCACGTTTGAGCCAGGTGCTGGGCTCGAGGCTGAGGGCAGAGCCTCGTAGCCAGCCGGGACCCCTGCCTGCTGCCCGAGTCCTCGCCCAGAGCACAGACCCACGTGCGGTGACCTCCTCGCAGCAGCCCAGGAAAGATCTCCTGAAAGCGACGGCACATCTCACACCCTGCGGCTACAGGACGGCTCTGGCGGAGCTGCTTCGCCTGCAGAAGGGACCAGCGAGGACGTGGATTTCTGCTGCGCCCAGCGCTGCCCTGAGGGGAGGGGGATGATGGGTGCTCTGGAGTCACGGCGCCTGAGGCAAGGGGGAAGGGGCTGGTGCTGCAGGAGGGGAGGCTCGGGTGAGACACAAGGGCCCAAAGGCTGGTGTCAGGCTTGTGCTTTCACAAGTCACTACAAACGGGCCTGTGAAGCCTCTCTCACAGGTGTGGGCTGAGCGGGTGCTGGGCAGCTGTCCTGATTTCAGTCCAGCACAGAAACAAAGGTGCTTCTTTGGTTTCAGTTGGCAACCCCGGACCAGAAACCATGCCCTGATGCAAGGCAGCCCTAAAAGCCCTGCTCAAACCCCTCCCTGATAAACCCAAGGAGGGTGCAAAGAGGCTCGAGCACCCCTGCCCCTGCCAGGACCCCTCCCCTGTTTCCAGACCCGGGGCCCAACACTGGGCCCATCCAACTGAGCTTGGACCGCTTGAGCCAAGCCTGGACTGTTTGTCCCGAGCGCAGACCCCTTGCGCCGAACACCCCTGTGCTCTTCCCCCGCTCCCAGCGTGTTCCCGCGGGGACAGCGCTCGCCTGCGGTTCTTGTGCCCAGAGGCGGGGCTGGGACCAGCTTGTTTCGGGCAGCAGCGGGTGGCCGTGTCATCTCCCCCCGGGGCTGCTCATGTGCAGCGTGAGCGTGCTCGGGGAGGTGTCCCTGGAGAGGGTGACGAGCCCCGGCACCGCCGGCGGGTACCATGTGCCACCACCATCGTTGCTAATAGCTGCAGCGCTCTCGAGCCCCTTCCCAGGCCACGGTCGCACCCAGTTCATGTTGGAGCTGCTGGAGGTGAAGGCGGAGCCCCGGCAGACGAGGAGCAGGAGAGGGGTTTCAGCTCCAGACCCACACGTTTTGCCCCTGCAGGCGTTTCGGTGGGTGCGGAGGGTCTGGGTTCGGAGCAACGGCCCAGACTCGGGGCGGGGGTGGCGCAACGGCGCCAGGCTTCAGCTTGAGGTGAGGGTCCGGGCATGGGACAGGGGTCCCTGCGAGGTGCTGGGATTTGGGGGATCAGTGCAGGGATGTCCAGGCTCGACACAAGGGTGTGGGCTGGGTGCAGGGCTCTGGGCTGGGACAGGGATTTTGGGGGGAGGCTGATATTCTGGGACGAAGGGAAGGGCTGCGGGCAGCCGTGGAGGTGGACAAGTCCAGAGGGGGCCTTCAGTCCCCTGGGGTGTCCATTGCCTCGTCTGCAAGGGCTCCGGCTTCTCCTTCAGCAGCTACGACATGGTGTGGGCACGACAAGCTCCCGGGAAGGGGCTCGAAAGAGTTGCAGCTATTAGCAACGATGGTAGTGGCACAGACTACGCGCCGTCAGTCAAGGGGCGCTTCACCCTCTCCAGGGACAACTCCCAGAGCACGCTCACGCTGCGCATGAACAGCCTGAAGACCGACGACACGGCCACTTATTCCTGCTGCACGAGACATGTTTATGGTTGCGTGAGGGTGCAAAAAATCCCATCAAGTGGTTTCCTGCCCAAGGCAGCGACGCCTGGCAGCCCCCAGCCCTCTGTGCCGCACTGGGGAGGCTCCAGCTGCTGCATCTGCCTGCCCTGAGACCCCACCCCGGCACCAGCACCCAACTCCCCTCCACTGCCTTTCAGCATCTGCCTGGAACTGCGCCCAGACCCCCAAGCCAAGCCCGGACCTGTTGCAGCCATCCCGCACCCCGCTCCCATCTCAGAGCCTGGGTCCCGGCACCGAGCTGGGATCACTCGCCCTCCGCCTGCGCCCTTGTCCTGTGCCCGAACCTCCCGGCGCTGCTCCCAGCACCTCCCCAAACCCCTCGCCCCAAGCCCACACCCTGGGGGCCGGGCTTGACCCGACCCCGCAGCCACAGCCTTGGCCCAAGCCGGGACTCCCTGAGCCCGGCCCGGCTGGGGGTTCTGGGCACGGGAAGGGCCCTGGGGTGGATGCGGGGGTCCCGGGATCGCTGCGGGGGGCCGGGCTTGGGGCCGGGCTCCAGGCCCAGCGGCAGAGTTTAGGGAAGGCGCTGAGATGCTGGGACAGAGCGCCGGGATGTGCGGGCTCAGGGCGGGGGCTGGGCTCCATCCAAGGCTCTGGCCTCGGAGCACAAAGTCCCGGCGGGGCGCAGGGTCCAGGCTGGGCGCAAGGGTCTGGCCTTGCTGCGGGGGCGGGGGCGGGGAGCCGGCGGTCCGGGCCTGGGAAAGGAGTTGGGTTTGGTGCCAAGGCCAGAGCGGGTGTTGTGGGATCCTGTGGGGGTCTGGGGAGCCGGTGGAGGGGAGTTGGGTGCCGGTGCCGGGGTGGGGTCTCGGGGCAGGCAGATGCAGCAGCTGGAGCCGTCCCAGCGCGGCACAGAGGGCTGGGGGCTGCCAGGCATCGCTGCTCCTGCCCCCTACGGGGACACCCCCCGTAGGGACACCCCTCGCCGGCGGTTTTCCTGCCCAGAGTCGCAGCTGCTGCCATCACCACTCCAAGTACTTTTCGCGCAGAAATAGGTGGCCGTGTCGTCGGTCTTCAGGCTGTTCATGCGCAGCGTGACCGTGCTCTGGGAGTTGTCCCTGGAGGTGGTGAAGCGCCCCTGGACCGACGGCGCGTAGTATGTGCTACCACCGCTGCTAATACTCGCAACAGCCTCGAACCCCTTCCCGGGAGCCTGTCGTGCCCAAACCATGTCGTAGCTGCTGAAGGAGAAGCCGGAGCCCTTGCAGACGAGGCAATGGACACCCCAGGGGACTGAAGGCCCCCTCTGGACTTGTCCACCTCCACGGCTGCCTGCAGCCCTTCCCTTCGTCCCAGAATATCAGCCTCCCCCCAAAATCCCTGTCCCAGCCCAGAGCCCCGCACCCAGCCCACACCCTTGTGTCGAGCCTGGACATCCCTGCACTGATCCCCCAAATCCCAGCACCTCGCAGGGACCCCTGCCCCATGCCTGGACCCAGGCCTGTTTCCAGTCCCCTGGCACAAACCTTGAACCACTGAATTTCCCCTAGACCCCTGCAACGGGGCCAGGATCCTGAGCTTAGACCCCTGCTTGCAGGCCAGACCTTTCCCACGCAGCCCAGGCCCCGGCAAGGCCTCCGGCTTCTCCCCCAGCAGCTGCCCCATGGCAGGGCTGCGACAGCCACCGGGAGGGCTCCAGCCCTGGTGGGTGTTTGACTCCCAGCCCCGCTCCTGCCCCCGCACCCAGAGCCATCCCTGCATCCCGGGGACACCAGAGCCCTGCAGGGACCCAAAATCCCCTGTCCTGGGCCCAAAACCTGTGCCCAAACCAAACCTGTGACTTGGTTCTGAATCGCTGCATGAGCCAGTTCCTGCAAACCCCCCCCGTTCCCCTGGGGTCTGGGCAGGGGCAGGGGTGCTCGAGCCCCTTTGCACCCTCCTGTGGTTTAACCATCACCCTGATAATGTGGAGCCCCCCAGGGCAGGAATGACACCCCCAGCAGATCAGACCCCCTTCCACCTTCCTCGTCCTCCTGGCAGCCCTCCCAGGTAGGTCCCAGCTCCGCTGACCCCCTCCCCGGGCGCGGATATGGGGGGTGATGGCGGGAGCGGGCGACTCAATCCTGTCCTTCTTCCCTGCACAGGGCTGCGGGCGGCCGTGCAGCTGGTCGAGTCCGGAGGGGGCCTCCGGACCCCCGGGGGGTCCCTGACCCTCGTCTGCAAGGCCTCCGGCTTCTCCTTGAGCAGCTACGGCATGAGCTGGGTGCGACAGGCCCCCGGGAAGGGGCTCGAGTTGGTCGCACAGATTAGCAGCGGTGGTAGCACAGCCTACGCGCCGTCGGTCCAGGGGCGCTTCACCATCTCCAGGATCGAGTCCCAGAGCACGGTCACGCTGCACATGAACAGCCTGAAGACCGACGACACGGGCACCTCCTGCTGCGCAGGACCTGATGGTGCTGGTCTTGACCCCCGCACCGTTCCCCAACATCCCCGCACGGTGTTCCCACACCCCAGCACATTCATAAAAGCCCGGCTCCCAGCCCCGACCCCACCCCACTCCCACACCCTGCCCTGACCCTCCTCTGTTCGCACCCAGCCCGGACCCTTTGCAGCCAGCCCAAATCGTGCCCGTGCCCAACCCCTCGGCTCCTGACCCGGCTGAGCTGCGCGGCCGCGCCGGAGCATCTGGAGGGGAAGCGGAGCCTTTGCAGCGCAGGCGCGGGGGCAGGGATTTCTTAGACTCATAGGATGTCCTGAGCTGGGGGGCAGCTGCTCCCACCAGCTGGAGCCGCCCCAGCGCGGCAAAGAGGGCTGGGGGCTGCCGGGCGTCGCTGCCCTGGGCAGGAAACCCCCTTGATGGGGTTTTTCGCAGCCTCACGCAACCATAAACAGCTCTCGCGCAGAAATAGGTGGCCGTGTCGTCGGTCTTCAGGCTGCTCATCTGCAGCGTGACCGTGCTCTGGGAGTTGTCCCTGGAGATGGTGAAGCGCCCCTTGACCGATGGCGCGTATCTTGTGGTACTACCACTGCCACTAATACCCGCGACGAACTCGAGCCCCTTCCCGGGAGCCTGTCGTGCCCAGTACATGGCTTTGCTGCTGATGTCGAAGCCGGAGGCCTTGCAGAGGAGGGTCAGGGACCCCCCGGGGGTCCGGAGGCCCCCTCCGGACTCGACCAGCTGCATGGCTGCCCGCAGCCCTGCGCAGGGAAGAAGGACAGGATTGAGTCGCCCGCTCCCGCCATCACCCCCCATATCCGCGCCCGGGGAGGGGGGTCAGCGGGGCTGGGACCTACCTGGGAGGGCTGCCAGGAGGAGGAGGAAGGTGGAGGGAGGCTAGTCTGGGATGAGTCCTTCTGGGAAGGATTTGTTTGTCCTGTTGGAATCTACATGGTCTCGGTGATGGCTAACCCAAAGGAGGGTGCAAAGGGGCTTGACCACCCCTGCCCCTGCCCACACCCCAGACCTGTTCCCACACCCCTGACACAATCCTTGACCCCTGGAACTGAGCACAGACCCCCTTGAGCCTGACCAACATCCACAGCTCGGAGCCTCGCTCCAACCTAGATGCTTTGCATCCAGCCCAGGGCCCCGGCAAGGCCTCCGGCTTCTCCCCCAGCAGCTGCCCCATGGCAGGGCTGCAACAGCCACCGGGAGGGCTCCAGCCCTGGTGGGTGTTTGACTCCCAGCCCCGCTCCTGCCCCCGCACCCAGAGCCATCCCTGCATCCCGGGGACACCAGAGCCCTGCAGGGACCCAAAATCCCCTGTCCTGGGCCCAAAACCTGTGCCCAAACCAAACCTGTGACTTGGTTCTGAATCACTGCATGAGCCAGTTCCTGCAAACCCCCCCCGTTCCCCTGGGGTCTGGGCAGGGGCAGGGGTGCTCGAGCCCCTTTGCACCCTCCTGTGGTTTAAACCATCACCCTGATAATGTGGAGCCCCCCAGGGCAGGAATGACACCCCCAGCTGATCAGACCCCCTTCCACCTTCCTCGTCCTCGTGGCAGCCCTCCCAGGTAGGTCCCAGCCCCCGCTGACCCCCCTCCCCGGGCGCGGATATGGGGGGTGATGGCGGGGAGCGGGCGACTCAATCCTGTCCTTCTTCCCTGCGCAGGGCTGCGGGCGGGCCGTGCAGCTGGTCGCGTCCGGAGGGGGCCTCCGGACCCCCCGGGGGGTCCCTGACCCTCGTCTGCAAGGCCTCCGGCTTTGACTTCAGCAGCACCAGCGTGGTTCAGCCATGACAGGCGCCCGGGAAGGGGGCTCGAGCTCGTGGCGGGTATTTGGAGCGATGGCGGTGACACAAGCACCGCACCCTCACTCAGCTCAGTCTTCCCACACCCCCGCATCTTCCCGCAGCCCTTTGCCCCGAGCCTGAGCATCCCTGCCCTGCGCCCCAACACCCAGCGCCCTCCCGCAACCCCTGCGCCAAGCCCAGACCCTCGCCCTCAGCCCTGATTCCAGCTCAAGGGGCAGAGCCCTGCCCGCCCCCGCACCCCCTGCCCTGTCCCCGCACTCCCTGCCCAGCTCCTGCCTCTGCCGCCCATCGAGCCCCTGCCCGGGCGCCTGCCGCGCCCACAACGTGCCGCAGCTGCTGGAGGTGACGCCCCAGCCCCGGTAGAACCGGCGCAGGAGGGGCTTTGGGGGCAAGACGTGGCGATCTGGGCACTGTGCTGAGCTCCGGGCTCACTGTCAAGGGTCCCGGCTGGGGCGCAAGGCTCTGGGCTGGGTTTAGAGAGTCCAGGGTAGGGCCAAGGCTGTGGCTGCGGGGTCGGGTCAAGCCCGGCTCCCAGGGTGTGGGCTTGGGGGCGACAGGTTTGGGGAGGTGCTGGGCTTTGGGGAGCCGGGTGTGGGGTGTTGGGGCACGGTGTTGGTGTGAGGGTCATCATCATCATCATCTCTTGCGCAACAGTAGGTGGGCCGTGTCGTCGGTCTTCAGGCTGTTCATCTGCAGCGTGACCGTGCTCTGGGAGGTGTCCCTGGAGAGGGTGAAGCGCCCCTGGACCGACGGTGCGTAGTTTGTGCTACCAATGAGAGGATCAATACCCGCGACGTACTCGAGCCCCTTCCCGGGAGCCTGTCGCACCCCAGTACATGGATTTGCTGCTTAAGGAGAAGCCAGAGGCCTTGCAGAGGAGGGTCAGGGACCCCCCGGGGGTCTGGAGGCCCCCCTCCGGACTCGACCAGCTGCTCGGCCCGCCCGCAGCCCTGCGCAGGGAGGGGGGCAGAAGGGGACACCTCCCCAGCTCCCCCACTCCCTTGCTCCACGCTGGCCCCGGGGCTCGGGGAGCAAAGCTGGGGAGGTGGGGGGGGTCAGGCCATGGGAAGGGGTCTGGGGTTTGTACAGGGGCTGGGCTCAGGGCAGGGCTCTGGGCTCAGGGGCAGGGGCTGTGGATGCAGTTCAAGCTGTTGGCGCAGGACATCGGAGCAGGGAAGTGCCAGCCATGACCAGCTTCCCCATCAAAACCAGATAATGTCGGGATTTTTCGCAGCCTCTCACCACCACCACAGCCGTGTCTGGTGCAGGTGTCGGTGGCCGTGACAACGTCGAGACCCCCAGGGCAGGAATAACACCACCAGCAGGCAGGACACATTGCAGATCAGTCGAACCTCAACCTTCCTCCTCCTCCTGGCAGCCCTCCCAGGTAGGTCCCAGCCCCGCTGACCCCCTCCCCGGGCGCGGATATGGGGGGTGATGGTGGGAGCGGGCGACTCAATCCTGTCCTTCTTCCCTGCACAGGGCGGCCGTGCAGCTGGTCGAGTCCGGAGGGGGCCTCCGGACCCCCGGGGGGTCCCTGACCCTCGTCTGCAAGGCCTCCGGCTTCACCTTCAGCAGCTACTACATGACTTGGGCACGACAGGCTCCCGGGAAGGGGCTCGAGTGGGTCGCGAGCATTTACAGCAGTGGTAGCACATACTACGCGCCGTCGGTCAAGGGGCGCTTCACCATCTCCATGGACACCTCCCAGAGCACGGTCACGCTGCAGATGAACAGCCTGAAGACCGACGACACGGCCACCTATTTCTGCGCGAGAGCTGGTTATGGTTGTGTGAGGCTGCGAAAAACCCCGTCAAGGGGTTTCCTGCCCAGGGCAGCGACGCCCGGCAGCCCCCAGCCCTCTGTGCCGCGCTGGGGCGGCTCCAGCTGGTGGGAGCAGCTGCCTCCCATGAGCCTGGACACCAGCACCGTGCCCCAACACCCCCGCACGGGCTCCCCAAAGCCCAGCATCCTCCCAAAGCCCTGCACCCAGCCCTGACCCGCACCCTCCCCCACTTACACCTACACCAGACTTCTCACATCGAGCCGGGATCCTTTGCAACGAGCCTCATAACCAAAGTCGGGCCCAAATCTCCAGGTCTTGCCCCAAAATCCTGCCACGGTGCCAGGGGAGGGTGAGGCTGGGTATTAGGAAAACTTCCCTCCCTGCAAGAGGGGTCGGGCACAGGCACAGGCTGCCCGGGGGGGGTGGGGGAGGCGCCATCCCTGGGGGTATTTAAAAGAAGGGTTGACGTCGTGCTTGGGGATACGGCCTGTCCCAGGGCTCCCCCTCCCCTGGGGGCAGAACCTCCTCCCGACACCCAGCCTCACCCTCCCCTGGCACCGCGGCAGGATTCTGGGGCAAGGCCCGGAGATTTGGGCACAATTCGGGGCCCACGTTCATGGCAAAGGACCCCGGCTCGATGCGAGAAGCCTGGTCTGGGGGCAAGTGGTGGAGGGTGAGGGCGAGGGTGTGGGTGTGGGTGTGGGTCAGGGCTGGGTGCAGGGCTTTGGGAGGATGCTGGGCTTTGGGGAGCCGGTGCGGGGGTGTTGGGGCACGGTGCTGGGATCAGGGCCACCATAACCATCCCTCGCGCAGCAGGAGGTGCCCGTGTCGTCGGTCTTCAGGCTGTTCATGCGCAGCGTGACCGTGCTCTGGGAGGTGTCCCTGGAGATGGTGAAGCGCCCCTTGACCGACGGCGCGTACTCTGTGTTACTACCATCGTAGCTAATAGCTGCAACTCTTTCAAGCCCCTTCCCTGGAGCCTGTCGTGCCCAAACCATGTTGTAGCTGCTGAAGGAGAAGCCGGAGGCCTTGCAGAGGAGGGTCAGGGACCCCCCGGGGGTCTGGAGGCCCCCTCCGGACTCGACCAGCTGCTCGGCCGCCCGCAGCCCTGCGCAGGGAAGAAGGACAGGATTGAGTCGCCCGCTCCCGCCATCACCCCCCATATCCGCGCCCGGGGAGGGGGTCAGCGGGGCTGGGACCTACCTGGGAGGGCTGCCAGGAGGAGGAGGAAGGCGGAGGGAGGCTACTCTGGGATGTGTCCTGCTACAGGGTCCACTCTGACCTTGGGAGGCTGAACTCAGTCACATTAATTGACACCTGAACTGATCACAGACCTTTAACAGAACTTGCACCAATGTCCTCAGCTTTGGCTCCTCTCTGATCCCTGACCCGTTGCACCCAGCCCAAACCCCTGCAAGGCCTCGGCTTCTCCTTCAGCAGCTGCGCCATGGAGTGGGTGCGGCAGCGCCGGGACGGGGAAAGATTGGGTCGCACAGACGAGCAGCAGTGGTAGCACAGGCTACGGCCGTGGTGCCAGGGCACGTCACCCTCTCCAGGGACGCCTCCCAGAGCACGCTCACACTGCAGAGCAACAGCCTGAAGACTGACGACACGGGCACCCACTGCTGCACAAAAGCTGATTATGGTGGTTTATGGATGGGAAGGAAACCCACATCAAGTGGTTTTCATTAAAAAGGCAGCGATGCCTGGCAGCCCCCAGCCCTCTGTGCCACGCTGGGACCCTCAAGCAGGTGGGAGCAGCTGCCTCCCCACACCCCAAACCATGCCCCGACACCCCTGTGCTGGGTCACAGAATCTCAGCACCTCCCCAAAATGCCTGTCGCAGCCCAGAGCCCCGCACCCAGCCCAGACCCCTGTGCTGAGCCGGACACCCCTGTGCTGTTCCCCCAAATCCCAGGCTGGAGCTGCTGGAGGTGAAGCCGCAGGACTTGCAGGACGCGGCTGATGCAGCGATCCAGGCCCAAGGCAGGGTTTGGGCCTTGGGGCAGGGGTTTGGGTGCAAAAGCTTGGTTTTGTCACCCTGCAGGGGTTTGGGGTCCCGGGGGGGCAGCAGGCAGGGGGCAGGGATGGCTCTGGGTGCACAGGCAGGAGCCAGAGAGCAGTTCCACGCACGCGGTAACGATTTGGGCTGGATGCGCGTGTCTGGGAGCTCTTCAGAGCCTCAAGCGCAGCAGAGGGGCTGGGGGCCGTCCCCGGGTGCTGTAGCACCCCCCGCGCTGGTGATTCCTGTGACGAATTTATGCCCCTCCCGGGCGCTGTCACACCCAAACCCCTTGGGAGCTGCTGGGGGAGCAGCCGGAGCCCTCGACGGGGCCTGGGCTCAGTGCTGAGGATGAGGGTTTGGAGCAAGGCTCAGGCTTATGGTATGGCTGCAGCTGAAGAGGTGTGGGCTCAGTTCCAGGGGTCAAGGTTTGGGGGAGGGGTCTGGCAAGAGGGCTGGGATCCTGGCAGGGGCAGGGATGCTCAAGCCCCTTTGCACCTGCCTTTGGGGTAACCATCACCCGGATAATGTGGAGCCCCCCAGGGCAGGAATGACACCCCCAGCAGATCATACCCTCCTCCACCGTCCTCGTCCTCGTGGCAGCCCTCCCAGGTGGGTCCCAGCCCCGCTGACCCCCTCCCCGGGCGCGGATATGGGGGGTGATGGTGGGAGCGGGCGACTCAATCCTGTCCTTCTTCCCTGCGCAGGGCTGCGGGCGGCCGAGCAGCTGGTCGAGCCCGGAGGGGGCCTCCAGACCCCCGGGGGGTCCCTGACCCTCCTCTGCAAGGCCTCCGGCTTCTCCTTCAGCAGCTACAACATGGTTTGGGCACGACAGGCTCCAGGGAAGGGGCTTGAAAGAGTTGCAGCTATTAGCTACGATGGTAGTAACACAGAGTACGCGCCGTCGGTCAAGGGGCGCTTCACCATCTCCAAGGACACCTCCCAGAGCACGGTCACGCTGCGCATGAACAGCCTGAAGACCGACGACACGGGCACCTCCTGCTGCGCGAGGGATGGTTATGGTGGCCCTGATCCCAGCACCGTGCCCCAACACCCCCGCACCGGCTCCCCAAAGCCCAGCATCCTCCCAAAGCCCTGCACCCAGCCCTGACCCACACCCACACCCACACCCTCGCCCTCACCCTCCACCACTTGCCCCCAGACCAGGCTTCTCGCATCGAGCCGGGGTCCTTTGCCATGAATGTGGGCCCCGAATTGTGCCCAAATCTCCGGGCCTTGCCCCAGAATCCTGCCGCGGTGCCAGGGGAGGGTGAGGCTGGGTGTCGGGAGGAGGTTCTGCCCCCAGGGGAGGGGGAGCCCTGGGACAGGCCGTATCCCCAAGCACAACGTCAACCCTTCTTTTAAATACCCCCAGGGATGGCGCCTCCCCCACCCCCCCGGGCAGCCTGTGCCCGTGCCCGACCCCTCTTGCAGGGAGGGCAGTGCTGTAAATAACTGTGAGAAAGTCCATTTTCTACGCGGGCCTGTGTGATTCCGCCATCATCCAGTAGCCGCTGCTGAAGGAGAAGCCGGAGGCCTTGCAGACGAGGGTCAGGGACCCCCCGGGGGTCCGGAGGCCCCCTCCGGACTCGACCAGCTGCACGGCCGCCCGCAGCCCTGCGCAGGGAAGAAGGACAGGATTGAGTCGCCCGCTCCCGCCATCACCCCCCATATCCGCGCCCGGGGAGGGGGTCAGCGGGGCTGGGACCTACCTGGGAGGGCTGCCAGCAGGACGAGGAGGAACACTGATGGGTGTTGATCTGGGATATATTCCACTGGTGGGTCATCTCTGCCCTGGGGGGCTCCACATGGTCAGGGAAATTGTTCACCCACAGGAGGGGGCAAAGGCGCTCGAGCAGCCCTGCCCTGCCCTGTTTCCCGACCCCTCACCCAAACACTGACCTCCTGAACATATCACGAACCCCTTAACTCAGCCGGGATCGATGTCCGAAGCTTGGAGTCTTGCTCCAAGCCCAGGGCCTTTGCACCAAGCCCAGACCCGTGTAAGGCTCCCAGCTTCTCCTTCCGCAGATACGCCATGGCATGGGCACGACAGCACCCGTGGAGGGGCTCAAAAGGGTCAAGGGAATCACGAGCATTGGTGGTGCTACAGCACACGGGGACGGCATCCAGCCCCTCTGCGGCTCTTGAAGCACCGAAGAGCCCCCCAACACGTGCATCGAGCCCAAATCCCTGCCCTGTGCCTGGAACTCCTCTCCGAATCCTGCCCCGTCCCGCCGTCCCTGCACATTCCCTGCTGCCCCCCACGGACCCCGAACCCCTCCAAGGTGCCAAAATCCCCTGTCCTGAGCCCAAATCCCTGCTTGAGCCTAAATCCCTACTTGAGCACAAATCCCTGCTTGAGCTCTGTCCTGCAAGGGCTTGGCTTCACCTTCAGCAGCGACAGCATGGTTTGGGCACGACAGGCTCCAGGGAAGGGGCTCGAGTACGTCGCGGTTATTAACAGCGATGGTAGTTGGACAGGCTACGCGCCGTCGGTCCAGGGGCGCGTCACCACCTCCAGGGACACCTCCCAGAGCACGCTCACGCTGCGCATGAACAGCCTGAAGACCGACGACACGGCCACCTATTTCTGCACGAAAAGTACTTGGAGTGGTGATGGCAGCAGCCCCGACTCTGGGCAGGAAAACCGCCGGCGAGGGGTGTCCCCACGGGGGGTGTCCCCATGAGGGGCAGGAGCAGCGATGCCTGGCAGCCCCCAGCCCTCTGTGCCGCGCTGGGACGGCTCCAGCTGCTGCATCTGCCTGCCCCGAGACCCCACCCCGGCACCGGCACCCAACTCCCCTCCACCGGCTCCCCAGACCCCCACAGGATCCCACAACACCCGCTCTGGCCTTGGCACCAAACCCAACTCCTTTCCCGGGCCCGGACCGCCGGCTCCCCGCCCCCGCCCCCGCAGCAAGGCCAGACCCTTGCGCCCAGCCTGGACCCTGCGCCCCGCCAGGACTTTGTGCTCCGAGGCCAGAGCCTTGGATGGAGCCCAGCCCCCGCCCTGAGCCCGCACATCCCGGCGCTCTGTCCCAGCATCTCAGCGCCTTCCCTAAACTCTGCCGCTGGGCCTGGAGCCCGGCCCCAAGCCCGGCCCCCCGCAGCGACCCGGGACCCCCGCATCCACCCCAGGGCCCTTCCCGTGCCCAGAACCCCCAGCCGGGCCGGGCTCAGGGAGTCCCGGCTTGGGCCAAGGCTGTGGCTGCGGGGTCGGGTCAAGCCCGGCCCCCAGGGTGTGGGCTTGGGGCGAGGGGTTTGGGGAGGTGCTGGGAGCAGCGCCGGGAGGTTCGGGCACAGGACAAGGGCGCAGGCGGAGGGCGAGTGATCCCAGCTCGGTGCCGGGACCCAGGCTCTGAGATGGGAGCGGGGTGCGGGATGGCTGCAACAGGTCCGGGCTTGGCTTGGGGGTCTGGGCGCAGTTCCAGGCAGATGCTGAAAGGCAGTGGAGGGGAGTTGGGTGCCGGTGCCGGGTCAGGCCCTGCAACATAACCTTTCACACAGCAGGAGGTGGCCGGGTTGTCCCCTCGGGGCTGCTCATCTGCAGCGTGACCGTGCTCTGGGACTCGATCCTGGAGATGGTGAAGTGCCCCTGGACCGACGGCGCGTAGAATGTGCTACCAACGAGAGGATGAATGCCCGCGACGTACTCGAGCCCCTTCCCGGGAGCCTGTCGCACCCATCCCATGCCGTAGCTGCTGAAGGAGAAGCCGGAGGCCTTGCAGACGAGGGTCAGGGACCCCCCGGGGGTCCGGAGGCCCCCTCCGGACTCGACCAGCTGCACGGCCGCCCGCAGCCCTGCGCAGGGAAGAAGGACAGGATTGAGTCGCCCGCTCCCGCCATCACCCCCCGTATCCGCGCCCGGGGAGGGGGTCAGCGGGGCTGGGACCTACCTGGGAGGGCTGCCAGGAGGACGAGGAAGGTGGAGGGAGGCTAGTCTGGGATGAGTCCTTCTGGGAAGGATTTGTTTGTCCTGTTGGAATCTACATGGTCTCGGTGATGGCTAACCCAAAGGAGGGTGCAAAGGGGCTGGAGCACCCCTGCCCCTGCCCACACCCCAGACCTGTTCCCACACCCCTGACACAATCCTTGACCCCTGGAACTGAGCCCACACCTCTGGAACTGAAGCAACGCCCAACGTTTAGAGCCCTGCTCCAGAGCCAGGCCCTTTGCACCAAGCCCAGGCCCCAGCAACGGCTCCGGCTTTTCCCGCAGCAGCTGCGGCTCCGTGTGGGTGCGAAGGGGCCCGGGAAGGGGCTCGGGGTGGGGGCAGGATTCCCCAGCGCTGGGGGTGCTGGGGTTCAGGGGACGGGGCTGTGGGGGCAGCGCCAGCCGCGTCAGGAGCCCAGGGGGTGGGTGCCGGGAGTTTGGGATTTTGGGGTCTCTGGGCTCACAGCCGGGATTTTGGGAAGCCAGAGGGGTTTGGGGGTTTAGGGGTGCTGGGGCTCAGAGCACGTGTGCTGGTGCTTGGTGCAAGGACTTTGGGAATACAGTGGAAGTTTGGGGTACAGAGCGGGGATGTCTGGGCTCAGAAGAGGGGTCTGAGCTTGGTGTAAGGATTTTGGGAAGGGTGTGGGTGCCTGTCGCAGCCAGAACATGCCGGAGCCCTGGCAGGACATGGCTCATGCAGGGATGTGGGCTCTAGGCAGGGGTTTGGGTTGGGTGCAGGGCTCTGGGGTTCATGACAGCGGATTTTAACACCCTGCTCGATCTCGGAGCAAAGGCTTTGGGAGGATGGTGGGTGCTGGATGATGGAGCAGGGATGTGTGAGCTCAGGGCAAGGTCTGGCCTTGGGCCAAGTCTCGGGGCTGAGGTCAGACCTTGAGCTGGCTGCAAGGCTTTGGACTTGGGCTGAGGGGGTGGGGGGGGAGCAAAGGTGTCAGGGAGTGCTGGGAACTGGGGAGCCAGTGGAGGGGAGTTGGGTGCCGGTGCCGGGGTGGGGTCTCGGGGCAGGCAGATGCAGCAGCTGGAGCCGTCCCAGCGCGGCACAGAGGGCTGGGGGCTGCCAGGCATCGCTGTCCTGCCCCCCACGGGGACACCCCCCGTGGGGACACCCCTCGCCGGCGGTTTTCCTGCCCAGAGTCGGGGCTGCGGCCGTCACCAGCACCAGCAGCTTTCGCGCAGAAATAGGTGGCCGTGTCGTCGGTCTTCAGGCTGTTCATCTGCAGCGTGACCGTGCTCTGGGAGTTGTCCTTGGAGATGGTGAAGCGCCCCTGGACCGACGGCGCGTATCTTGTGGTACTACCACTGCTGGTAATAAGCGCGACAGCTTCGAGCCCCTTCCCGGGAGCCTGTCGTGCCCAGTACATGGCTTTGCTGCTGAAGTCAAAGCCGGAGGCCTTGCAGACGAGGGTCAGGGACCCCCCGGGGGTCCGGAGGCCCCCTCCGGACTCGACCAGCTGCACGGCCGCCCGCAGCCCTGCGCAGGGAAGAAGGACAGGATTGAGTCGCCCGCTCCCGCCATCACCCCCCATATCCGCGCCCGGGGAGGGGGTCAGCGGGGCTGGGACCTACCTGGGAGGGCTGCCAGGAGGAGGAGGAAGGTTGAGGTTCGACTGATCTGCAATGTGTCCTGCCTGCTGGTGGTGTTATTCCTGCCCTGGGGGTCTCGACTTTGTCACGGCCACCGACACCTGCACCAGACACGGCTGTGGTGGTGGTGAGAGGCTGAGGGAAACCCCAATATAATTCGTTTTGCTGGTGGGGTGGTGCCATGCCTGGCACTTCCCTGCTCCGATGTCCTGCGCCAACAGCTTGAACTGCATCCACAGCCCTGCCCTGAGCCCAGCCCCTGTACAAACCCCAGACCCCTTCCCATGGCCTGACCCCCCCACCTCCCCAGCTTTGCTCCCCGAGCCCGGGGCCAGCGTGGAGCAAGGGAGTGGGGGAGCTGGGAGGTGTCCCCTTCTGCCCCCTCCCTGCGCAGGGCTGCGGGCGGCCGTGCAGCTGGTCGAGTCCAGAGGGGGCCTCCAGACCCCCGGGGGGTCCCTGACCCTCCTCTGCAAGGCCTCTGGCTTCACCTTCAGCAGCACCAGCATGTTCTGGGTCCGAGAGGCCCCTGGGAAGGGGCTCGAGTACGTCGCGGGTATTGATAGCGGTGGTAGCACAGCCTACGCGCCGTCGTTCAAGGGGCGCTTCACCCTCTCCAGGGACACCTCCCAGAGCACGCTCACGCTGCAGATGAACAGCCTGAAGACCGACGACACGGGCGCCTCCTGCTGCGCGAAAGCTACTCATGGTGACGGCAGCAGCCCCGACTCTGGGCAGGAAAACCGCCGGCGAGGGGTGTCCCCACGGGGGGTGTCCCCGTGGGGGGCAGGAGCAGCGATGCCTGGCAGCCCCCAGCCCTCTGTGCCGCGCTGGGACGGCTCCAGCTGCTGCATCTGCCTGCCCTGAGACCCCACCCCGGCACCGGCACCCAACTCCCCTCCACTGCCTCCACAGACACTCCACAACACCCTGCTCCCACCCTCGACACCCCCACCCAGCCCAGACCCCCCCACCCAGGCTGGATCCTCGTCCCAAATCCCGACTCTTCCCCTGCACAGAGGGCTGGGGGCTGCCAGGCGTCGCTGCTGCGGCCCCGTGGGGGAAACCTCTCGATGGGGGTTATTTCCCCACCACAGACCACCATAATAACCTCTCGCGCAGCAGGAGGTGGCCGTGTCGTCCCCCCGGGGCTGCTCATCTGCAGCGTGAGCGTGCTCTGGGAGGTGTCCCTGGAGAGGGTGACGAGCCCCGGCACCGCCGGCGGGTACCATGTGCCACCACCATCGCTGTCAACGCACCCCAGGCTCTCGACCCCCTCCCCAGGCCCCGGCTCGCACCCACAGCATTTCGTAGCTGCTGCGGGCGAGGCCGAGGCAGGCAGAGGAGGTGCAGGGACTCCCCCAAGTGTCCAGGCTCAGGGTCAGGGTCTAGAGCTCAGAGCAAAGGCTCTGGGCACTGTGCAGGGTCCAGGCTGGCTTCAGGGCACCAGGTTCGGTGCAGGGGGTTTAGGAAGATGCTGGGGACGGGGGAAGAGCACAGGGACGCTCGGTACAAAGGGTCTGGGCTCAGGGTAAACGGTCCCGGGTTGGTGCAAGGCGTCGAAGGTCGGTGGTAGGGCGCAGGGTTGGATCCCGGGTCTGGAGACAGGTCTGGGGTGGGGGCAGGGGCAGGGGTGCTCCAGCCCCTTTGCACCCTCCTTTGGGTTAACCATCACCCTGACCAAGTCCAGCCCCCAGGGCAGGAATGACACCACCAGGAGATCAGAGCCCCCTCCACCTTCCTCCTCCTCCTGGCAGCCCTCCCAGGTAGGTCCCAGCCCCGCTGACCCCCTCCCCGGGCGCGGATATGGGGGGTGATGGCGGGAGCGGGCGACTCAATCCTGTCCTTCTTCCCTGCGCAGGGCTGCGGGCGGCCGTGCAGCTGGTCGAGTCCGGAGGGGGCCTCCAGACCCCCGGGGGGGTCCCTGACCCTCCTCTGCAAGGCCTCCGGCTTCTCCTTCAGCAGCATCGGCATGTTCTGGGTCCGAGAGGCCCCTGGGAAGGGGCTTGACTTCGTCGCGGGTATTGATGATGATGGTAGCACAGACTACCTGCCATCAGTCGAGGGGCGCTTCACCCTCTCGAGGGACACCTCCCAGAGCACGGTCACGCTGCAGAGGAACAGCCTGAAGACCGACAACACGGGCACCTCCTGCTGCACAAAAACTCCTGGTGTTGGCCTTGACCCCGGTGCCGTGCCCCAACATCCCTACTGTGGGTCCCCAAATCTTCCCCAAACCCCTGTAACCAGCCTCGACCCTTCCATCAAGGCCAAAGACCCTCACCCAACCCAGATCCTTGCCCAAAACTTGACCTGTTGTCCCAGATCGTGGTCATTTTTGCCCAAATCCTCAACCGTGTGCCTCATGTACGGCCCAAACCCCCACCGTGTCATCCCAACCTCAACCCTTTGCCCCAAAACTCAACTCTTTTCCCCAAATCTCAATCATTTTTACCCCGTATCTTGACCATTTTTTGCCCCAAACCTCAATCATTTGCCCCAGACCTCGTCCACCTGCCCAAAACAGCGACGTTTGTACTGAATCTTGACAGGTTTTTCCCAAAACCTCGACCGTGCCCCAAAAAGCTCGACCATTTGCCCCAAATCACAACTGTTTCTGCCCAAAACCTCAACCATCTCCCGTCTCAACCATGTGTCTGAAACCTCGACCATTTGCCCCAAAACTTGACCATATTTTACCCCAAGTCTCAACCATTTTTGCCCCAAATTTCAACTCTTTGCCCCAAAACTCAACTGCTTGCCCTAAATCTCAACTGTTTGTCCCAAATCTTGGCCATTTTTGCCCAAAACCTCGACCATGTGCCTCAAATCACAACCGTTTTTGCCCAAAACCTCAACTGTGTTCCCGTGTATCAACCATGTGTCCCAAACCTCAACATTTTTTGCCCAAATCTTAACCATTTGCCCCAAATCTCAACTGTTTGCCCCAAATCTCGACCATTTTTCCCCTAAATCTCAACCATTTCCCCCCCAAATCTTGACTGTTTTTGCCCCAAACCTCAACCGTTTGCCCCAGACCTTGTCATTCTGCCCAAAGCCTCGACCATTTGCCCCAAATCTTGACCATGTATGTGTCTGAAACCTCGACCATTTGCCCCAAAACTCACCTGCTTGCCCCAAATCTCCACCGTTTGCCCAAAACCTTGACCATTTTTTCCCAAAACATTGACCGTTTGCCCCAAACCTTGACCATTTTTGCCCCAAATCTCAACTCTTTGCCCCAAAACTCACCTGCTTGCCCCAAATCTCGACCGTTTTTGCCCAAAACCTTGACTGTTTGCCCCAAATTTCGACCATTTTTGCCCAAAACCTTGACTGTTTGCCCCAAACCTTGACCATTTTTGCCCCAAATCTCAACTTTTTGCCCCAAAATTCCACCGCTTCCCCCAACTCTCAACCGCTTGCCCCAAATCTTGACCATTTTTGCCCAAAACCTCGACCATGTGCCCAAAACTTTGACTCTTTTGCCCCAAATCTCAAACTTTTGCCCCAAATATCGACTGTTTTTGCCCAAAAACTCGACAGTTTGCCCCAAACCTCAACCTGCCCGATGCCCCGAGCCTGGTTCCCTGCTGGGTACCCAAGCCCTGGCCCTAATACACTTAATTATTAGCCTTAATTAAGAGGGGCTGGGGGATAAATTTAATTATTAGCCCTAATACATTTAATTATTAGCCCTAATGACCAAATTATTATCCCTAATTCAGGGGGAATGGGGAATAAATTTAGTTATAAGCACTAATAGACTTAATTATTAGCCCTAATAACCTTAATTATTAGCCCTAATAATTAAGTATTAGCCCTAGTTTAGTGGGGCTGGGGAATAGACTTTATTATAAGCCCCAATACACTTAATTATTATTCCTAATATAGGTGGGCTGGGGAATAAGTGCAATTATAAGCCCTAATAGACTTAATTATTAGCCCTGATTTAGGACGGACACGGGATAAATTCAATTATGAGCCCTAAGAGACTTAATTATTAGACCTAATTTAGCAGGGATGGGAAATAAATTTAATTATAAGGCCTGGAAAACTTAATTATTAGCCCTAAAAGGCTTAATTATTAGCTCTAATTTAGGGGGCTGGGAATTAAATTTAATTTTAAGTCCTAATATGTTCAATTATTAGCACTAATAGGCTTAATTATTCACTCTAATTTTGGGGGGTGGGGATTAAATTTGAAGTCCTAATATCCTTAATTATTAGCACTAATAGAATTAATTAATAGCTCTACTTTAGGGGGCTAGGGTTTAAATTTAGAGTCCTAATATTTTTAATTTTAGGACTAATGGGCTTAATTATTTGCTCTAGTTTAGGGGGGGTGGGGATTAAATTTAAGTCCTAATATCCTTAATTATTAGCCCTAATAGACTTAATTATTAGCCCTAATAGGCCTAAATTTTAGCCCTAATTGAGGGCGCCTGGGTGATAAATTTACTTCTACCCCCGAAATTCAGGTGCCGAGAGCAGCAGCTGTGATGAAACACCCGAAAACGAGAAGAGGGACTAAACCTGGACGGGTAAAAAAAGGCCCTTTTTGGGGTTTCAGGTCCATTAATGGCTATTTGTGGCGGCGGCAGCTGCGCGGGAAAACCCCAAACCGGGCGGGTTTAGCGGAGAAAAAGGGGCTGCCCCCGGGCAGCGCCGGCAGCTGCGGCCCCGAGCGCGAGGGCGTTTCGGTGCCGGCACGGCCTCCGCGCGCCGTTTGTACCGATTCTCGTTAATTTCGCTGGGTTGATTTGGGTTTATTAATTTTATTAATTTTATTCGTATTTTATTATTTTATCAGTGGGATTCTTTTCTAGTCTTAGTTTCTTATTTGAGTCGCGATTTCACCTTTCTTATTTTATGGGAGGCGCTGTTTAATTGTTGTTGCTACATAATTATTATTATTGTCATTCTTATTATTTATTGTTATTATTAATTTATTATTATTATTACTATTATCATGATTACATCCTACTTTTACCATCATTTTTCTCACTAAAACCTACTTTATTTTCCATTATTATTTCTATCAGCTACTTACTTCCGTTATTTCCATCCTAATTTACTTTTTAGTATTATTATTATAGTAGTAATATTATATTAGTAATATTATTGTATTATTAATAATAATAATTGCTTTTTTATTCGTATTATTACGACCTTCGTGGCACCACGCACCGCTTTATTTATTAATATTGTTGTTATTAGCAGTTTATTTTTCGGTATTATTATTAATTGTTATTCTTTTATTACTCTCCTTGCAGAAATATGGGCTATTAATAATATTAGTAATAATAATTAGTTATTATTAATAATAAATCTAATTTATTTATTTCTTATTAGTGCTAGTGCTAATATTTTATTATTATTATGACCAGTCTGCAGCAATAATACTTTACCATTAATATTAGAACTACTTCTACTATATTATCGTCATTGTTATTGCAATTATTAACATTAATATTATTAATCATACACCTTATTTTTAGTATTATTATTAACAGAAATACATTTTTGTACGTTACGCCATTATTCGATCGGTCCATTATTAAATTTTAATTGTTGAATTTATTCTTTATTATCCAGATTTTTTATTTTAAACACGTGCGGGGCTGTTACTGCTTTTATTTCCATTATATTGTCATTATTCTAACTATAACAATTATTGTAGCTGCTGTTATTCTTGTTATTGTTATTATTAGATTATTAAATAATTGTATTATTAAATTATTAAAGTTATTATCGTCATTATTATAGGTATAATAATAATTGTATATATAATTATAAATAATACTAAATATTACATATCATATATTATTTGTTATATATTTATATAGTTATATTTTATGATTTCTATTTTATATATTATATTTTATATGATTTAATTTTAATTTTAATTTTAGCTTTAATTTTAGCTTTAATTTTAGTTTTAATTTTAATTTTAATTTTAGCTTTAATTTTAATTTTAGCTTTCGTTTTAATTTTAATTTTAATATTAGTTTTAGCTTTAAAATTAATTTTAGTTTTAGTTTTAATTTATTATTATTATTATTGTTGTTGTTGTTACAGACCCTTTTATTTTCATTATTCTGGTATTTGGCCAAAAGGCGCCGCCTGTATTTAATTATTTTATTTCGGGGCTTGATTTAATTTATTTGTGTTGCTTTTCTTGACGTTGACCCAAATCGCAGAAGTTTGGGAGTGGGGGGGGGGGGGGGGATGAGAGAAAGGAAAATAAAAAGTAGAAATAAGTGGAAATTCAGCCCCAGCCCTGGAGGCGCCGCAGCCCCCGGGAGCCGCGCGGGCACCGAACCGCCGGGAGGCGTGAAGAGGCAAGAAAGTAAGATAAAATAAAATTAAATTAAATTAAATTAAATTAAATTAAAAATAAAATACAATAAAATGAAAAACAAAATTTAAAAAGACAATTTAAAAATAAAAATAAGAATAAAAATAAAAATAAAAATTAAATAAACCGAAGAAATAAAATAAAATAAAAATAAAATAAAAGTAAAATAAAATTTTAAAATAAAAACAAAATAAACCAAAGATACAAAAATAAATAAAATAAAATGTAAAAAATATAAAATAAAAATAAAACTAACAATAAAATAAGATTTAAAATTTCTTTTATAAACCAAAATAAATTTTAATTTTTTAAAAATATAAAAGGAAATGACTAAATAAAGGGAAGACATGAAAAGAAATTTAATAAAAAGAAAATCAAGGAGATAAATGCCAATAAAAGAAAAATAATGGAATAAGTGGAATAAAAATGTAATTAAAAATGGAATAAAAGTAAAATGAAATGAAATGAAATGAAATAAAATAAAACAAAACAAAAGGAATGAAGAAAGGGAAGAAAGGGAAAGAAAATGAAGAAGTGGAATAAAAAAGGGAATAAAAAGAAAATGAAGGGAATAAAGAGAAGAGAAAAGGAACAGCGCAAAGGAAGGAGGGAAACGCAATTGGATCCGGGGAATTAGAAAAGGGATGAAAACAAACGGGAAAACATTAAATGCCGTGAAATAACATAAATAAAGTAATAATAAAATAAATAAAATTAAATAAAGTAAAATTAAAAAGTAATTAAATAATTTAAAGTTAAATAAAATAAATTTAAAGGACAGTAAAAATAAAAATTAAAATAAAGTAAAAATGAAATTAATAAAGTAAAAATAAATTAAAAGTAAAATAAATAAAATAAAGTAAAAATAAAATACAATGAAGTAAAACTAAATTTAAAAAACTAAATAAAATAAATTTTAAATAAAGTCAAAATAAAATAAGAATAAAACTAATAAAGTAAACCTGAAATAAAATAAAATAAAGTAAAAGAAAAGCAAAGCAAAGAAACTAATAAAAGATAAAAATAAAATAGAGTAAAATACAACAATCAAACAAAATGAAACCAAATAAAATAAAATATAAAATAACAAAATGAAACCAAATAAAATAAAATAAAATAAAATATAAAATAACAAAATGAAACCAAATAAAATAAATAAAATAAAACATAAAATAAAATAAAATAATTACATTAAATTAAAGGTAAAAAGAAAATAAAATTTAAAAATAAAATAAAATAAAAATTAAGATAAAACAAAATTTAAAAATAAAATTAAATTTAAAAATAAAATAAAATAAAAAATAAAATAAAAAGTAAAACAAAACAAAACAAGGCGACACGACGGGGGGAAAAGGCCGGAAATCGGTAAATGCGCCAAAAGAAATGGAAAAATCCACAAAACTAAATGAAATAAACGTGTAAAAATGCCTGGAAATGTGTGATAATGGATTGAAGGGGAAATAGAAGTGGGGGAAATTCTATGGCATTCCATGAAAATTCCTTGAAATTCCATGAAATTCCATTAAATTCTATGAAAATTCCATTATATTAAATGAAATTCAATTAAACGTGCAAAAATAAGTAAAATAAATGCATGAAAATGGATTCAATTGAATAAATGTGTAAAAATAAAGCAGAAAATATAAATAAGGGGGAAGTAAATAAAATAAATGAAATAAAATTGTAAAAATAAAGCAAAAATTAGAAATAGGTGGGCAAAATTAACTAACATTCAATTAAATGTGCAAAAAGAAATGAAACAAATGCATAAAATTAATTAAATGCATAAAATGAATGAAATATATGCATATAAATGAAGTAAATGCAAAAAAATAAATGAAATAAATGCGTAAAAATGAATTAAATGCATAAAATAAATGAAATAAATGTGTAAAAATTAAGCAAAAAATAGAAATAAGTTGGGAAAAAATGAATAACATTCAATTAAATGCACAAAAAGAAATTAAATAAATGCGTAAAGGTCAATTAAAGCTGAGAAATAGGAATAAGGGGGGCAAAGAAATAAAAATCAATGAAAGAAAAATCAAGGAAATAAATGTGTAAAAAGGAAGGAAATTGGTAAAAATTCAAGGAAATAAAAGAAGTCGTGAAAAATGGAAGAAAATAAACGAAATAAGTGAAATAAATGAAATAAAAAGGAATGAAATGAAATAAAAGCAAATTCAATAAACGACTCAAACGCTGAAAAAAAACCTTAATTCAGAAGAAAATCCAAAGAAATTTAATAAAACTCAAAAATTCACCCCAAAACCAACAAAAAATTCCACAGAATGTTAAAAAACGGGGTTTCGCCCCCAAAATCGGGCCCCCCCCCAAAATGCATCGATTTACAAGTTACACCCCAAAATGAAACGCGGCTCCAGACGCCCCCGCCCCCCCCCCGGGGTAAAATGGCGCCCGGACCGGGCCATACTGGGAGACGCCCCCCGCCCCCCCCAACCCGCTCCCCCTCCCATCAGGGACCAAGAAGGGGGCGTGGCCACGGAGCGATCAATGAAAGCCCCGCCCCGTCAGGCGAGTAGGCGGGCGCTGTTGGCTAATGAGAACGGGGGAGGTGTTGTTATCCGCCTAGCAACGCGCGCTGATTGGCCCCGCGGCCTGGGGTATTTTGTATTTTGGTGGGGGGACGCCGCGCCGCCGCAGACTGCGTGCGGGGTGGGGGAACCCGGAAGCGCCTCCCTCCCCTTAGCAACGGCGCCGTTTCCCTTAGCAACGGCGGGGTTTCTCATAGCAACGGCGGGGTTTTTCCTTAGCAACGGCGCCGTTTCCCTTAGCAACGGCCTCGGGTTGGGTTTAAAGTGGGGGGGGAGGGGGTTGGGGGGGAGGGGGTCTGAGGAGGCCCCTGAAGGGGGGGGACAGGCCTGGGGGGGAGGACTAGGCCTCGGGGGGGACTAGGCCCAGGTAGGCCCGGGTGGGGGGGGGGGCGACACAGGCCTGGGGGGGGCCGACGGCAAGGGGCGGGGGGGTTCAGGGTCTGGGGGGGCACCGGGGTTTGGGGGGGGGCTGGGGGGTACCAGGCCCCGGGGGGGGGAGCTGGTTGGGGGGGGCCTCAGGCCCTGAGGAGGCCCCTGGGGGGGGGGGAGGTTGGGGGGGTCAGGGCCTGGGGGGGTCCCCGAAGGCCAAAGGGGGTCCCTCATCCTTTGGGGGGGGGATAATAAGGAATGGGGGGTGTCTCACATTCACCCCATCTCTTCCTTCCGCCCCCCCCCCAGGACAGCTCCGGGCGACGCACCCCCACTTCTGCCCCCCCTTCAGGTAAGGACAAGACCCCCCCAAAATTGGGGGGACCCCCCCAAAAATAAGCCCCTTTGTGCTTGGATCTTCATTAATATCCCCCCTCCCCCCAGCCAGCACCCCCCCCAAAACCTCCCCCTTGCTTGAGCCCCCCAAAATAAGTATAAAAGCCCCCTAAAAATAAGTATATAACCCCCAAAAATCAGTAGGAGCCCCCCCAAAATAAGCCCACCCCCCAAATAAGTAGAATCCCCCCTCAAAATAAGTATTTAACCCCCCAAAAGAACTATTTAAACCCCCAAAAAGAAGTGTACACCCCCAAAAAGGAAGCAGACACCCCCCAAAAAGAAATGTGCACCTCAAAAATTAAGCCCACCCCCCAAAAAAATGTATATAACCCCCTAAAAATAGGCATAACCCCCCCTAAAAAGAGGTATTTAACCCCAAAAATAAGTTTACACCCAGAAAAAAAATAGTAGAGACCCCCCCAAAATAAGTAGGCACCCCCCAAAATCAATAGGCACCCCAAAAATGAGCCCACCCCCCAAAAAATGCGTAGAACCCCCCCTAAATATACGTTTATAACTCCCAAAACTAAGTATTTCACCCCTCAAAAAGAAGAATTTAACCCCAAAAAGTAAGAATTTAACCCCCCAAAAATAAGTGAGCACCCCCCAAAACGAAGTAGGCACCCCCCGAAATAAATAGGTACCCCAAAAATGAGCCCATCCCCCCCCCCCAGGGGCCGAGGGGGGGAAGGGAAGGGGTTAAAGGGAGGAAAATGGGGGAAATAAAGGCGGTTTGGGGAAAAAAAGGGTTTTTTGAAAGGGGGGGGGGGGGAGGCGTGTCCTTGGTGGGGCCCTGCTTTGGGGGGCTCGGGGACGGGGAGAGGGAGGGTTTTGGGGTGTCGTCCCCCCCCTTTTTGTCCCTGTCCCCCCCCTTTGTCACTGTGGGACCCCCCCCCCTTTTTGGGACACCCCCCCCCCCCCAATTTGGGGGATGCCTCGTCGCAAGCAGCAGCAGCCGCAGCAGCTCCTGGGCTCCAACCACGGTATTTGGGGGGGGCTGAGGGGGGTTTGGGGGGGTCCCCTAGATTGGGGGGGTCCCTAGATTTTGGGGGGGGGGAGTGTGTGGGGGGTCTTTTTTGTTGGGGGGGAAACCCCCAAAATAAAGAGTCTGGGGGGATGCGGAGGAAGGAATCGGCTTGGTGGGGGATGTCTTCGGGGGGGGGTGTGGGCAACTGGACCCCCTCCCAAAGTGATGTAGGGACCCCTCCCAAAGTGAGGGGGGTCCCCCCAAAAAGTCGGCAGGGTCCCGACTCCCCGTCTCCTCCCCCCCCCCCAAATAAACTTTGCCAGGGTGTTGTAAAGTTGTTGGGGGGGGGCTTGAAAGTGTGTGTGCCCCCCCCCAAATCTCAACGGGGGTCCCCCGAAACTCAAGGGGGTCCCCCTAAGTTTCAGCGCCCCCCCCCTCAAATTAGTCGGGGTCCCCAAACCCCCCCCCCCAGCATCCCCAAAACTTCATCAAGAGGCTTCAAACTTGGTCAGGGAAACACACACACCCCCCCCAAATTGGTCAGGGACGCCCCCAAATCCTGCCGGGGTCCCCCCAAAGCACCCTCGGGGTCCCCAAAAACCCCCTCAAGCCCCCCCAAAGCCCCCTCAGAGCCCCCCCAGATCCCCTAAGGGTTCCCCAAAACTGCCTCGGGGTCCTCAAAACCCTCCTCAAGGTCCCCCCAAAACCCCCTCAGGGTCCCCCAAAACCCCCCCAAAGACCCCTCGGGGTCCCCCAAAAACCCCTCAGGGACCTTCAAACCCCCTCAGGGCCCCCCCCAAACACCAGCACAGCCCCCCCAAATCCCCAGAAATGGGGAGAGCTGGGGGTGTAGGAGGAGATGATCCCCCACCTTGCGCCCCTCTTTGCCCCATGGGGGGACCCCCCCCCAAATCCTCAGCCCCACAGAGACCCACCCCGCCCCAAACTGTGAGAACCCCCCCCCATCTGTTTCTCACGGGGGTACCCCCACATCCTGAGACCCCCCCCCACGCCAAGACCCTCCAGAGCCCCCCAGAGACCCTCCCCCGCCATCGCATGACGTCACTCCTGGCGCGACCCCCCTCCCCCCCTCATTACGTCACGATTTGGGGGGGGCCCCCCCTCCCCCACATCCGCCTTCATTCCCTCCTCTTCCTCCCAGAGCCAGATTTGGGGGGGGGGCGGGGAGGGGGGGGGTGGGAAGGGAAGGGGGGACACCCCCATAACCATGGCTGAGCCGGGAGGTGGGTGACGGACAGACGGACGGACAGGCCTGCGGCCTAGCCGGCTCCTTCCCGCGTCTGTCCGTCCGTATGTCCATCCGTCCGTCCATCCCTCCGTCCATCTGTCCATCCCTGACCCCCCCACCCCCCCACCTCGACCCCCCCACCCCCCCAACCCCAGCCAACCATCCGTCTGTCTGTCCTCCCTTCCATCCACCCCTCCGTGTCCGTCCGTCTGTCCCCCGTCTTCCATGCGGCGGGGAGCGGGGGGGAGGTTTTGGGGGGAATTACAGGGATTTTGGGGGGGGCTACCGGGAGGGGGGGGGGGGCGTTTGGGGGGGGATAACGGGGATTTTGGGGGGATAATGGAGATTTTTTGGGGAAAAATCATGAGTTTTAGGGGGATAATGGGGATTTTGGGGGGATAATGGGGATTTTTAGGGGGTATAACAGTGATTTTGAGGGGGGGGATAATGGGGATTTTTAGGGGGGATAACAGTGATTTTGAGGGGATTATCCTGATTTTTGGGGAGATAATGGGGATTTTTAGGGGAATAATTGGGATTTGGGGGAATAATGGGGATTTTGGGGGGGGATAACATGGATTTTGGGGGGATAACGGGGATTTTTTGGGGGGATAATGGGGATTTGGGGGGAATAATGGAGATTTTGGGGGGAATAATGGTGATTTTGGGGGGGATAATGGTGATTTTTAGGGGGATAATTGGGATTTTTGGGGGGATAATGGGGATTTTTAGGGGGATAATGGGGATTTGGGGGGAATAGCAGTGATTTTTGCAGGGATAACGGGGATTTTGGGGGGAGTAATAATGGTGATTTTTGGGGGCTGCTATGGGGGGAATGCTGTTTTAGGGGGGGATAATGGTGATTTTGGGGAGATAATGGGAATTTGGGGGGGGAGAACAGGAATTTGGGGGGGGCTGGGAGAGGTTTTTGGGGGGATAATGGTGATTTTGGGGGGGATAATGGTGATTTTGGGGGGATAATGGTGATTTTGGGGGGGGATAATGGTCATTTGGTGGGGAATAAGTGATTCTGGGGGGCTGTGGGTGGGGGGTGCCGTGTTGGGGGTGGGATAACGATGATTGGGGGGGTCTGGGGGAGGGGAGGAATTGACGGGGAGTCCTGGGACAATGAGGAAGGATTTTGGGGTACAAAAACTGACTTTTGGGGGGGTGGGGGGCGGGTTCTTTCTCCTCCACAGGCTCCCCCGGCACCGCCGCCGCCTCCCCGGCCCCCCGCGAGGCTCCCGTCGCCCCCTCTTCTTCCTCCTCCTCCTCTTCCTCTTCCTCCTCCCCCCAGGCATGGACGCCGAACCGGATCCCCCGCCTCCGCCAGCAGGCGGGGGCCCCCCTCAATCTGGGGGGGCCCCCCTTAACCTCCCCTTGATCCTGGAGGAGCTACGGGTGCTTCAACAACGCCAACTCCACCAGATGCAGATGACGAGGGAAATCTGCCGGCAAGTTTTACTTTTGGGGACCCTAGAGCACCCCAAAACCCCCTCCCCCCCTTCACCCCCAAAAATGACCCCCAAAACCCCATTTCTTCCATCTTTTCCCGCCTTTCCCCGCCGGACGCGAGGGCTCAAAACCGAACCGCAGTCGGGCGGCGTCACCGCCGGCGTCACCGCCTTCCTCCCGACGTTGGCCGGAGGGTCTTCACCGGGTCTTTTGCGCCCCAAAAATATCGGGGGGGATTCGGGGACCCCCCGACACGAATGCGGGTTTTGTGGGAAAGCTTTCGGCAGCGATAGCGCCCGGCAAATCCACCTCCGGTCCCACACCGGCGAAAGACCCTACAAATGCAACGTTTGCGGCAACCGCTTCACCACGCGCGGCAATTTGAAGGTCCATTTTCACCGGCACCGCGAGAAGTACCCCCACGTTCAGATGAACCCCCACCCCGTCCCCCAACACCTCGATTACCTCCTCCCGGGCGCCGGCGGCCGCCCAACATCTCACCGGGGCCACCCAACATCTCACCGGAGCCTCCCAACATCCTTCAGCGGCCACCCAGCTCAACGCGGCCACCCAACATCTCAACGCGAGCGCCCAACAGCTCACCGGGGTCGCTCAACCGCTCGCCGCCGCCGCCCAACAGCTCGCCGGGGTCACTCAACCGCTCGCCGCCGCCACCGGACGCCTCGCCGCGCCTACCCAGCCGCTCACCGGGGCCAACCAACTCAACGCTGGGGCCAACCAACTCAACGCCGTCACCCAACTCAACGGCGCGGGCAACCAACTCAACGGCGGGGCCAACCAACTCAACGGCGCGGCCAACAAACTCAACGCCGGGGCCAACCAACTCAACGGGCGCGGCCAACCAACTCAACGCCGGGGCCAACCAACTCAATGCCGTCACCCAGCACCTCACCGGGACCACCCAACACCTCACTGGGACCACTCAACACCTCACCGGGACCACCCAACTCAACGCCGCCACCCAACCCGTCAACGCAACCGACCCAACCCGTCAATGCAACCGCCCAACATCTCACCGGGGCCGCCCAACCCCTCACCGCGGCCACCCAACACCTCACCGCGGCCACCCATCACCTCACCGCGCCCACCCATCACCTCACCGCGCCCACCCAACACCTCACCGCCTTCCACAAGCTTCTC
>NC_134309.1:24639-53693 GCF_949628215.1 Phalacrocorax aristotelis | reverse complement strand
CGGCGTTGCGGGCGGCGAGCCAGGCGAGGAAGACGTCGCTGTTAAATAACGGGGACAAAAACGGGGTGAATAAAAGGGCTTTTAGGACAGGAAAGGAAGGGTTTTAAAGGGGGGGGACCCCAAAAAAAAAGGGGGGGGGCCCCCAAATTTGCCCACCGGCAGTGCTTGACGACGCACTCGCTGCTGCAATACTCCTCGTCCCAGTCGCCGCTGGCCACCGGCGGGTTCTCGCAGCCCGCCCGGACGCAGCGGGGCCGCGGCGACTCCCCCGCCGGCGACTCGGCCACCAGCTCCACGGCCACGTGGGGGGGCGACTCCACCTACAGAAAGTGGGGGGGGGGGCTTCAGGTGGGGCGGGGGGGGCACCCCAACTTCTTACCCACCCCCACCCCCCCCCCTCCTCTGACACCATCCCGTATCGCCCTGGGGGCGCTGGGTGAGGTTTTGGGGGCGCAAAGTGGGGTAAAAACACCCCCACCCCCCCGCTAAATTCTGGTGGTTTTATGTGAAGGAATGAGGTCGAGATTTGGGGGTTCGGGGGGGTCTCGGAGCCCCCCAACCCCCCCATCTCATCCCTCCCTTAATTTAAGGGACGTAGAAGCACATTTAGGGGTTCGGGGGGGGTCTCAGAGCACCCCCAACCCCCCCCACCCCATCCCTCCCTTAATTTAAGGGACGTAGAGGCACATTTAGGGGTTCGGGGGGTCTCGGAGCACCCCAAACCCCCCCATCTCATCCCTCCCTTAATTTAAGGGACGTAGAGGCACATTTAGGGGTTCAGGTGGGTCTCAGAGCCCCCCAAACCCCCCCATCTCATCCCTCCCTTAATTTAAGGGACGTAGAGGCACATTTAGGGGTTCGGGGGGGGTCTCAGAGCACCCCAAAACCCTCCATATCTCCTATATTCTTCCATTAAGGGGCTCAGAGGTGGATTTTGGGGTTCGGGGGGGTCTCGGAGCACCCCCAACCCCCCCCACCCCATCCCTCCCTTAATTTAAGGGGACGTAGATGCAGATTTGGGGGTTCGGGGGGGTCTCGGAGCACCCCAAACCCCCCCAATCTCATCCCTCCCTTAAGGGACGTAGAGGCACATTTAGGGGTTCGGGGGGGTCTCAGAGCACCCCCAACCCCCCCCACCCCATCCCTCCCTTAATTTAAGGGACATAGATGCAGATTTGGGGGTTCGGGGGGGGTCTCGGAGCACCCCAAAAACCCCCAAACCCCCCTCCCCTTCCAGGGGCTCCGATGTAGGGGTGGGTGGTGTGTGTGGGGGGGGGGGGGGTCACAGGGTTTTCAGGTGCACTTTGAGGGGCTCCGATGTGGATTTGGGGCTCGGGGGGGGGTCCCACCCCCCCCCCCCACTTCCCTTTCGGGGGTCCCCCCGCCCCCCCAACCCCCCCCCTCACCTCAGGCACGACGTCGCCGGCGATCATCTCCACCGCCTCGGGCGACCCCGTCCCTCCGGGCGACGTTTGGGGGGGGGCGGGAGTTTGGGGGGTCGGGGGGGAGGGTCCGATTTCCTCGGGGGGGGGGACGGGGACGTGGAGGGGTTGGATATGAAGGGTGGGGGGGGGCAGGATCTTGATTTGAGGGGAGGGGGCTGCTGGGGGAGGTTGAGGCGGATTTTTTGGGGGGCGGGGGGCGCTGCATGGCCTGTAAAGGGGGGGGGGGCTGGAGGACGGTGACTTGTTGGGGGGCGGCTTGAGGGGGGGGCATTTGTTGTAACGGGGGGGGCTGCAAACGGGGGAGTTGGGAGGCGGCGGCTTGAAGGACGGAGCGGGTGACGATTTGGGTGGGGGTCCCGGGGGTGATATGAAGCGGGGGCGCCCCCCCCCGCCGCCCCCAGACCCCCCCCCCCGCGCCGCCCCCCCCCGCGAGGCCACCACGGCGGCGGGGATGACGGTGACCACCCCCCCCTGGGAGGAGACGGCCAAAGACGGGGGGAGCATCTCCTTGGGGATGATGATTTTGGTGATGCTGGGAGGGGGGGGGGGAGGAGCAGGAGGGTTGGGGGGGGGTTACGGGGGGGGGGGTCGGGGGAGGAGGAGGAAGGGGGAGCGGGGGAGGAAGGAGGGGGAGGGGCGGGGGGGGGCGTGGGGCTGGCTTCGGGCTCGGGCGGCTCCGTCGATGTCTGGAATTGGCGGGGGGGGGGTGAAAAAAAAACACAAGTAAAGGGTTAAAAAAAAAAGATGGGGGGGGGAAATGGCGGGGGGGGGGAGGAGGGGGGTCCCCCAAGTTTGGGCGACCCCCCCCCACCCCCTCGAATAAAAGGGGGGGGGGGTTACCTGGATGGCACGATAGGCCGCCAGCGCCTTCAGGTACTCCTTCTTGGCCGCCTCCGTCTTCCGCTTGTAGACCTGTGGGGAGGGGGGATGGTGAAATTTGGGGGGTGGTGGGGGGCCCGGGGGTGAACCCCCTTTTTTAGGGGGGTGGGAGGGAGAGGGGACCCCGCCCCCGCTCGCCCCGGCCTCACACCGGGCTCTCCCCGCTCTTTCCCCCGCCTCCATCCCCCTTGACTTGAGCCTTCAACCGTGACGTTCCTCCACTTCTACCCTTGAAACCCCACCAATTTTGGGGTCCCCCCACCAATTTTCAGGGTCCCCCCTTGTCCCCCATCCCCCATATTGGACCCTCAACGCGCTTCCCCCGTTGACTTGACCCTTCAACCTCAACGTCCTTCCCCTTCCACCCTCAACACCCAATTTCCGCCCCTCCCCACCCCAATTTTTTGGGTCCCCCTGTATTTTTGGGGTCCCTCCCAATTTTTGGGGTCCTCCCACCAATGTCGGGGTCCCCCGTTGTCCCCCTTCCCCCATATTGGGATCTCCCCACTCTTCCCCGTTGACTTGACCCTTCAACCTCAACATCCCTCCCATTCCACCCTCGACACCCAACTTTTGCCCTTGAAACCCCCCCCCATTTTCGGGGTCCCCCCCAGTTTCGGGGTCCCCCCCACCTGCTTCTGCTCCTCGCCCAGGCTGTCCCACATGGAGGCGACGATCTTGGAGACCTCCCCGAAGGTGGCGTTGGGGGTTCTGGCCCTTGATGGCCGCCTGCGTGTCGCGGAAGAAGAGGGCGTAGGCGGAGACGGGCTTCTGGGCTCATTGGGGTCCTTCTTCTTCTTGGCTTCTTGGGGGCTTCCCCGGCGCGGGGCGTCGCCGGCGGGCGGGGCCGGGGTGGGCGGGGCCGGCAGCGAGGGCGGGGAGGGCTTGGGCGGGGCCGCCTGCGGGGGAGGGGAGGCGGGAGAGTGAGGTTTTGGAAGGAAAAGAAGCTCAGTTTGGGAAAGAAGCGCCTGGGGTTTTTTTTTAAAAAGGCCTCAATTTTTGGGGGGGAAACCCCGCCTCAATTTTGGGGGGGAAACCCAAAATTTTGAAAAGAAAAACCCTGAATCTTGAAAGAAAACCCCAAATTTTAAAAAAGGAGGACCCCAGATTGTGGAAAGAAACCCCTGACGTTCGAAAATAAAACCCTAGAATTTAAAAACGAAACGCTAAAGTTTGAAAGAAAACTGCAATATTGGAGGGAAAAAAAAAAGATATTGGGGAAAAAACCCAAATATTGGGAAAAAAGCAACAGATTTTTAAATTTAAAACCCAAATATTTTAAAAAGAAAACTCCCTAAATTTTGGAGGGACAAAACCCTAAATTTTGACCAAAAAACGCCCCTGAATTTTGAAAAGAAAAAACGTAAATTAAAGCCAAAAATTTGAAAGAAACTCTAAGATTTGAAAACCCCCAGAATTTTGAAAATACCAGAAGAAAAAGCTTTTGAAATTAAAACCCTGAATTTTGGGGGGAAACCCCATAACTTCTAAAACATAAATCCTAAATTTTGGAAAGGAAAAACCAAAATATTTTTAACAGAAAACCCCTAAATTTTGAAAACCAAAAACCACCAAAAATTTTAATATTTAAAAAAACTGCCTAAATTTTGAATAAAGCCCCAGAGTTTTGAAAGAAAACCCTACATTTCCATAAGAAAACACTCCTAAATTTCAAAAGAAAAAAACCCCAGATTTTGAAACAGAAACCCTGAACTGAAATGGGGACAGACTGAATTTTGAAAGGAAACTAAGTAAATTTGGAAAAGGAAAATAAAATCAGTTCAAAAATGAGAAATAAATTCAAAACAGCCAAAGAAAATAAAAAAAAGAAAAGTAAGAAGCTAAAATTGGACAAAATAAAGTAAATAGAGGAAAGAAAAAGGTAAATTAAATGAAATTTTTAAAATTTCAGAAAATAAACACAAGTTAAATGAAAACAAACATTAAAAAGAACAACTGGAAAAAAACACAAAAGAAATTCAAAATAACGTTAAATGTTCTCTTAAAAATCAATTTTAAAAATATTAAGGAATTTCAAAATGAAATTTTGAGATTTACAAAATTTACAGGCTTCAAAGTCGACACGGAATTCAAAAAATACCAGGAAAGCCAGAATTCACAACTCCGCGGGGGCGGGCAGCGCGGCCTCCCACGGCCCGAAGGAGTCGAATAAACAGCAAAAAACAAATGTAAAAATATCTAGAAAAAAATTCAAATTAAACTTAAAAACACCTTTTTGGGTTTAATTGCCCAAAAATGGCCTCTTTGGGTGCAAAGATTTTTTTAAAAATACCCATTTTGGGAATTTTTTGGGGGCGTTTTTTGGAGTTTAGAGGCTCTTTGGGGGCGGTTTTAAACCCTTTTGGGGTAAAAAAGGTCCTTTTGGGGAGTTAAAGCACAATAAACCCCACAATTTTCAGGTTTAAGCACCAGGAAAAACCACAATTTTTTGATTTAAACAATTCAAAAACCCAATTTTTGGTGCGGTTTTTCATTTTAGAGGTTTTTGGGGTGGTTTGAGGGATTAAACCCCCTTTTTCGGGCTTTAAAAGGATTTTTGGGGGTTTAAAGCACCAAAAAAAGCACAAGTTTTGGGGTTTTCAACACTAAAAAAAGCACAATTTGGGTTTTTTTAATGCTAAAAAAGGACTATTAGGAGATTTCAACGCCAAAACAAGCACAATTTGGGGCTTTTCAACGCCAAAACAAGCACAATTGGTTCTTTGGTTTTGAACACTAAAAAAGGACAATTTTGGGGTTTTCACTGCCAAAAAAGCACAATTTGGGTTTTTTCACATTACAGAAGCACAAATTTGGGGGTTTTCAGCGCTAAAAAAGGACAATTTGGGGGGTTTTCAACGCCAAAAAGCACAATTTGGGGTTTTTTAATGCCCCAAAAAATAAAGATTTGGGCGTTTCCCACGCTAAAAAAAGCACAATTTGGGCGTTTCCCACGCTAAAAAAAAGCACAATTTGGGCGTTTCCCATGCTAAAAAAGCACAATTTGGCGTTTATCAATGCTAAAAACAGGAAAATTGGGGTTTTCAATGCTAAAAAAGTCAATTTTGGTGGGTTATTTTTGACATTTTGGGGCGTTCGGGGTATTTTGGGGGGGTTCCCCCTATAAATAAAGCGCGGGGGTGGGTTTTTCCTCACCCTCCGAAAGTCTTCGGCCTCCTCCTCCTGCAGCGAGCCGGTGGGCGACGGGGAGTGGGCGACAGGCGCTCCTCGGGGGAGGGGGCGGCGGGGGGGCGGGGCGGCGCTCAGCGCCGGGGTTCCCCCTGGCGGCGCCCCGTTCCCCGCCGCGCCCCCCGCCCCCCAGGCTGAGCCCCAGCTGGGAGCTCAGCTCCGACTGGTCGATGGTGGTGAGCTGCCCGGCCCCCAGCAGCCCCCCCGGGCTGAGGGCGGCCATGGGGACGTCGATGGTGACGGTGGGGGGGGCGCTGTACTGAGCCCCCATCGTGTGCTCCAGCTCCTGGGGGGGCGGGGGACGCCCCAAAATCACCGCGGGTAGGCAGCCCAGAGCCCCCTCCCGCCCCCAAACCCCTTCAATGCCCCCCAAACAGCCTCATTCAAGCCCCCAAAATAATCCCATTTAAACCCCCGAAACCCCAATAACCCCATTTAAGCCCCCAAAATAACCCATTTAAGCCCCCCAACACCAATAATCCCATTTAAGACCCCCCCAAACCCCCAAACAGCCTCATTCAAGCCCCCCGAATAATCCCATTTAAACCCCCCAAACCCCAATAACCCCATTTAAGCCCCCCAAATCACCAAATAACCCCGTTTAAGCCCCCAAATCACCCATTTAAGACCCTCCAAATCCCCAAATAACCCGATTTAAGCCCCCAAAATAATCCCATTTAAGACCCCCAAACCCCAAATAATCCATTTAAGACCCCCAAACCCCAAATAATCCCATTTAAACCCCACAAAACCCCCAAATAATCACATTTAAACCCCCAAATAATCCCATTTAAACTCCCCAACCCCAATAATCCCATTTAAGACCCCCAATCCCCAAATAATCCCATTTAAGGACCCCCCAACCCCAAATAATCCCATTTAAGACCCCCCAACCCCCAAATAATCCCATTTAAGACCCCCAACCCCCAAATAATCCCATTTAAGACCCCCAACCCCCAAATAATCCCATTTAAGACCCCCCAACCCCCAAATAATCCCATTTAAGACCCCCCAACCCCCAAATAATCCCATTTAAACCCCCCAAACCCCCATAATCCCATTTAAGGCCCCCAAACAATCCCTTTTTAGCCCCCCCAAACCCCTTCAATCTGCTTCTTTACCCCTCAAACCTTCTTGAATTCCTGTTTTATCACCCCAAAACCCACTTCCCCCTCGAAGAAACCACCTTTCCCCCAAACCCCCCCAAAATAACACCTTCCCCCCCAAAACCCCACCATTCCCCAAATCCCCCCATTTTCCTCCCCCAAAACCCCATTCCCCCCCAAAAAAAAACCCTTCTCCCCCCAAATCCCCCATTTCCCCCAAATCCCCTCTGATCCCTATTTCCCCCTCAAACCCCCCCAAAACCCCCCATATCCCCCATTTTCCCCCCAAACAAACCCTTCCCCCTCAAACCCCCCCTTTGCCCCCCCAAAACCCCCCCATATCCCCCATTTTCCCCCCAAACAAACCCTTCCCCCTCCAAATCCCACCTTTGCCCCCTCAACCCCCCCATAATCCCTCTTCCCCTTAATAATCCCCCCATTCCCCCCAAATCTCCCTTTTCCCGAAAAAAAACCCTTCCCCCAAACCCCCTAAATCTCCCCATTTCCCCCAAAAACCCCAATAAATCCCCCCGTTGCTCCCTAAATCCCAGTTTCCCCCCAAAACCCCCCTTTGCCCCCCCATTTCCCCTATTTCCCCCCTAAATCCCCCCATTTCCCCCCCAAATCCCCGCCTAAATCCCCGTTTTCCCCCCCAAAACCCCCCCAAATCCCCCATTTTCCCCCAAAAAACGCTTCCCCCCAAATCCCCACTTTGCCCCCTCGTTTCCCCCCCAAAACCCCTCATTTCCCCCGCAAACCCCCCCAAATCCCCCTGCTGCCCCCCCGTTTCCCCCCAAAACCCCCCAAACCCCCCCAAAAACCCCTCATTTCCCCCAAATACCCCCGTTTTTCCCCAACCCCCCCAAAAACCCCGTTTCCCCTCCAAATCCCCCACCCCCCCCGTTGCCCCCCAAAACCCCCTGTTGCCCCCCAAATCCCCCCGTTGCCCCCCCAAATCCCCCAACCCCCCCGTTGCCCCCCCAAACCCCGCCCAAATCCCCTCATTTCCCCCCCAACCCCCCCGTTTCCCCCCAAATCCCGCCCAAACCCCCCCGTTGCCCCCCCCGGGGGTTCCCCGTGCCCCCTTACCATGGCCAGCCCCCCCGCCAGCAGCCCGCCGCCCTGCTCCATCAGCCCGGGCCCGATCCCCACCGGCATCTCCAGGCCCTGCACCCCATACGGGGGGGGCGGGAAGGGGGGGTCGGGGGCCCCCCCGGGCTCCCCCAAATCCTCAAAGTGCCCCACCACGTCGGAGACGGCCAGCGAGGGGTCGGCGTCGAGGGCGATCGGCGGGATCTCGAACTCCTCGTCGCCCAGGCTGGGGGTGTGGAAGGTCTGCGGGGGGGTGGGGGGACGGACAGACGGACGCGCGGGGGGGGGGGCGGGGGGGTCAGAGCGCCGCCTGACGCCCCGCTCGCCCCGAAAAAGAGCCACGGGCGGGGAGCTCGCGCCCGGTTCCGGCCCCTCTGCGCCTTCACACGGGCGTTTTCAGGCATTTCGGGGAGCGGTTCTGACCTGGTTTCGCCCTTGGCGCGACAAATGTCAAATTTCCCTATTTTTGTTATGAAAAGGACCAATTTGGAGGAGTCTGAGGGGCATTTTTGGCCATTTCTAGGCTTAAAATCTAAATTTTCACAAAACTTCGGCAATATTTGACGCCAATTTCCATTTGCTGTCATCAAATATCAAATTTTCCTTATTTAATTTTGAAAATTACAAATTCTGAGAAGTCTGGGGCACAGTTTTGGCCATTTCTAGGCTTAAAATCTGAATTTGCACAAAATTTGGGCAACACTTGACGCCACTTTCCATTTTCTGTCATCAAATATCAAATTTTCCTATTTTTATTTGAAAAATGACCAATTCTGAGCAGTTTTGGGGGCATTTTCGGCCATTTCTAGGCTTAAAATCTGAATTTTCAAAGAGTTTTGGCAACATTTGACCCCAATTTCCACTTTCTGTCATCAAATATCAAATTTTCCTAGTTTTATTTGAAAAATTACAATTTCTGAGAAGTTTGGGAGCATTTGTGGCAATTTTTAGGCTTCAAATCTGAATTTTCACAGAATTTTGGCAACATTTGACGCCAATTTCCATTTCCTGACATCAAATAGCAAATTTTCCTATTTTTATTTGAAAAAATCACCGATTTTGAGGAGTTTGGGGGGCATTTTTGGCCCTTTCTAGGCTTAAAACCTGAATTTTCATAAAATTTTGCAATATCTGACCCCAATTTTCATTTTCTGTCATCAAATAGTGATTTTTTCCTTTTTTCATTTTAAAAATTACCAATTTTGAGGAGTTTCAGGGGACAATTTCAGCCATTTTTAGCTTCATAATCCGAATTTTCACAGACTTTGGGCAACATTTGACCAGATTTTCCACTTTGGATTATCAAATATTGAATTTTCTGTGTCTTACTTAAAAAACACACTGATTTTGGAGCATTTGGAAGGCATTTTTGACCATTTTTAGTCTTAAAGTTCAAATTTTCACAGAATTTTGGCAACATTTGACTTTAATATTCCCCTTCAGGTCGTCAAGTATTGAATTTTCCTATTTTCAATTTTAAAAGTTACCCATTTTGAGGAGTTGGGCAGGCATTTTCAGCAATTTTAGTGCTAAAATATGAATTTTCATAAAATATTTGTAACATTTGACACCATTTTAACTTTTTGTCATGAAACACTGAATTTATTTTTTTTTCATTAAAAAAACATTTTGGAGCATTTTTAACCTTAAAATTTAAATTTTAATGAAATTATAGCAACATTTGGCTTTAATTTCCACTTTGGGTCATCAAATACTGAATTTTCCTATTTTAATTTGACAAATGACCGGTTTTGAGGAGTTTGCAGGGCATTTTTGGCCATTTTTAGACTTAAAATCTGAATTTTCATAAAATTTTGGCAACATTTGGCCGCAATTTTGCCTTTCGGTCATCAAATATTTAAATTTGCTTTTTTTATTTTAAAAACCCACAAACTTTGAGGGAGTTTGGGGGGCATTTTTCGCCATTTCTAGGCTTAAAATGGGAATTTTCAAGGTGTTTTAGGCACAGTTTTGACCCCAATTTCTGCTTTGGGTTGCCAAATATTGAAGTTTCATTATTTTATATTTTTAAGAAGGCCATTTGGAGAGATTTTGAGGGCATTTTTAGGCTTAAAATTTGAATTTTGGGCAAGTTTTTGGGGACATTCATAACCCTATTTCTCTTTTCTGTTGTTAAATACTGAATTTTCCTTTTTTTGTCTCAAAGAAAAGCCAATTTGGGGGGTTTTGTGCCCATTTTTAGGCGTATAAATCAATTTTTCAGGCAATTTTGGGCACATTCTTGACCCCAGTTTTGCCTTTGGGGACTTAAATATTGAATTTTCTTCTTTTTATTAAAAAAACCCTAATTTTGCGGAGGTTGGGGGCAATTTAAGGTATTCTGTGGCATGTTGGAGGATTTTGGTGCCATTTTAGGGGATTTTGGTGTAATTTGGGGGAATTTTGAGGATTTTTGTGCCATTTTCAGCTGTTTGTAGGGATTTATATCCTATTTTTATACTATTTTGCATTTTTTCCCTATTTTGAGCTATTCTGAGAAATTCTGACATCATTTTGAGCTTTTTTGGGGGGATTTTACTTCTTTTTTGAGATGGGTGGTGGAATTTTTGTGCCATTTGGAGGTTTTTTGGTGGTATTTTGAGCTTTTTTTGTGCCTATTTTGGGAGTTTTGGTGTCATTTTGAATAATTCTGAGGGATTTTAGTTCCAATTTGAGCAATTTCCATGTTCTTTTCAGCTATTTTCCTGCCATTTTCAGCTATTTTGGAGAATTTTAGTGCCCTTTTGAGCTCTTTCGGGGATTTTTTTGTTGCCATTTTTCCCAATTCTGAGGGATTTTGTTGCCATTTTTCGCAATTTGGGGGGCATTCCTGTTATTTTGAGCTATTTTCCTGCTGTTTTGAGATATTTTAGATAATTTTAGTGCCATTTTGGCTTATTTTGGAAAATTATGGTGCCGTTTTGAGGTATTTTGGGGGATTTTAGTGCCAGTTTGAGTAATCCTGAGGAATTTTGTTGCTATTTTTAGCCATTTTGGGCAATTCCGATGTTATTTTGAGCTACTCTGAAGGATTTAAGTGCCATTTTTCGCGATTTTGGGGGGATTCAGACGTTATTTTCAGCTATTTTGCTGCTGGTTTGACCTATTTTGGAGCATTTTAGTGCTGTTTTGAGTTATTTTGGAGAATTATGGTGCCATTTTGGGTAATCCTGAGGGATTCTGTTGTCATTTTTAGCCATTTTGGGGGATTCTGATGTTATTTTGAGCTACTCTGCTGCTGTTTTGAGCCATTTTGGGGGAATTTTTCGCCATTTTGTGGGGATTTTCGGGCCATTTTGAGGTACTTCTGTGAATTGTAGTTCCATCCAGAAGAATTTTGTGCCTTAAATTCAGATTTTTCAGCATTTCCCCCCGATTTCCATGGGAAAAAGCAGACTTTTCGCTCTCCCTCCCCAACCTCCCCCTTTCCCAGGGCTGCATTTTGACGAATTTCACTACATTTTTGCTAATTTCCCCCTCCCCCGGGTGTCCCCGAACCCCCCGGATTTGGGGGTTCGCCCCCTGCGCTCTCACCTCAGCCCCGGTGAGGAAGGGGTGCGCCGTGCCCGTGATGGCCAGGTAGTTGTCGCTTCCACCAGGGAACTGGGGGGGGGGGAAATCCATAGGGTGCGGGGTCTGTAGGGTGGGTGGAGGCACCCCAAGACCCAGAAACCCGCACAGGGGCCCCCTACAGCCCCCCAAGACCCAGACATCCCCCTGGGGGCCCGCCCAAGAGCCACAAACCCCTGCGGGTGCCCCATCCCCGCAGACCCAGAGACGCCCATGGGTGCCCCCGATGACTCAAATTCCCTCATGGGAGCCCCCTAATGACCTGGAGACCCCCGTGGGTGCCCCCCCCGGCCCTGAGACCCCCGTGGGTGCCCCCCCCCGGCCCTGAGACCCCCGTGGGTGCCCCCCCCCGGCCCTGAGACCCCCGTGGGTGCCCCCCCCCGGCCCTGAGACCCCCGTGGGTGCCCCCCCCCAGGCCCTGAGACCCCCGTGGGTGCCCACCCCCCGGCCCTGAGACCCCCGTGGGTGCCCACCCCCCGGCCCTGAGATCCCCGTGGGTGCCCACCCCCCGGCCCTGAGACCCCCGTGGGTGCCCACCCCCCGGGCCTGAGATCCCCGTGGGTGCCCACCCCCCGGGCCTGAGATCCCCGTGGGTGCCCACCCCCCGGCCCTGAGACCCCCGTGGGCGCCCCCCCAGGCCCTGAGACCCCCGTGGGCAGCCCCCCCACAACACATATTGCCTCGTGCGTGCCCTCCCATGACTCAAAACCCTCCGTGGGGACCCCCCCATGACCCAGAGACCCCCGTGGGGGGCCCCCCATGACCCTAATTCCTCCGTGGATGCCACCCCCCACCCCCCAATACCCCGTGGATGCCCCCCACGCCCCGCTCCCTCGCCGTAGGTCGCCCCCCCACCCCCAAACCCGAGCCCCCGGCCCACCCCGACCCCCCTCACGGCTCCCCTCACCTCCATGGCTCCGCCGCCCAGCGAGAGGCCGCCCTGCCCCGGAACCGGAAGTCCCGCCTTCCTTTTACCGTCAGGCCACTTCCGGCCAGTGACCACCGAGGCGACCGCGATCTCGCGCCACGGGGGGCGAAACAGGGGGAGTGGGGGGGAGGGGTGGGGGGGGCTCCGGTTACTCCGAGAGTTACTCGGGGTTACTCGGGGAAATGGAGTAACGGCGACGGGGGGGGCGAGGGGGGAGCGTGAGGGGCGGTTGGAGGTCTGGGCTAGAGCGTCTGCGGAAGTGGAGGGAGGGGACCAACGAGGCGGCGGGGCGGAGCGTCGCCGGAGGTGGGGGGCGTGGCCGCCGACGCCGGAAGCGGGAGGAGTAGAGGCGGCGGCCGCCGGCGGGCAGAGCGGCCCTGGGCGGATCACGGCGTCATGCCGCGCGCGGGACGCCTCCGGTGGTACGTCATCGGTGGCGACGCCCCCGGGGCGGAGGGGGGGTGGGGGTGGGGGTCGGGGGGGGGGGGGGAATGGTGCCTATAGGGGGGTGTGGGGCGGGGGGGTGCCTATAGAGGCCTATAGGGGACATACGGGGGCCTATAGGCGACATAAAGGGGCTATAGGGGATCTATGGGGGCCTATAGGGGGCATATAGAAGTCTATAGGGGAGATACAGGGGCCTGTGGGGGATCGATGGGGCCTATAGGGGTGTATGAGGAGATATGGGGGCCTATGGGAGCTATGGGGTTCTAAAGGGGAGATACAGGGACCTTTAGGGGATCTATGGGGGCCTATAGGGAGATACAGGGGCCTATGGGGGGACATAGAGACCTATAGGGGAGCTATGGGGGCCTACAGGGGAGTATAGAGGTCTACAGGGGAGATACAGGGGCCTACGAGGGGGGTCTTTGGGGACCATAGGGGCCTATAGGGGAGCTATGGGGGCCTATAGGGGAGATACAAGGGTCTATGGGGGTATATAGAGGCCTATAGGGGGGACCATGGGGCCTATAGGGGAGATACAAGGGTCTATGGGGGTATATAGAGGCCTATGGGGGAGATACAAGGGCCTATGGGGGTATATAGAGGCCTATGGGGGAGATACAAGGGCCTATGGGGGTATATAGAGGCCTATGGGGGAGATACAAGGGCCTATGGGGGTATATAGAGGCCTATAGGGGAGGTACAAGGGCCTATGGGGGCCTATAGGGGAGATACAAGGGCCTATGGGGGGGCTATGGGGGCCTATGGGGGAGATACAAGGGCCTATGGGGGCATAGAGGGGAGCTACAGGGGGCCTACAGGGGAATATATAGAGGTCTATAGGGGAGATACGGGGGCCTATAGGGATCTATAGAGGAGGTGTAGGGGCCTACAGGGGATCTATAGGTGTCTATGGGGGGATACAGGGTCCTGTAGGGGGGATGGGGGGGTTATAGGGGTCTATAGGGGGATCTGGGGGCGTATAGGGGCTTATAGGGAGCCTATGGAGGGATATAGGGGGCTGGGCGGGAAATGGGGGGTCTATAGGGGCTGGGGGGCTCTACAAGGGTCTATAGGGGGCTGGGGGTAGCTATAAAGGATCTATAGGGGGCTGGGGGGGACTACGGGGGCTGAGGCGGTCTATAGTGCGCTGGGGGGGTCTATAAGGGATCTATAGGGGGCTGGGGGGGCCTATAGGGGTCCAGGCGGGCTCTATAGGGAGAGATGTGGGGCAGGCAGGGGGGAGGGGCAGCTTTCGGGGCCCTGCCCTGCCCCTCCCCCTCACCGACATCACCACTTACCCCCCATCCCCAAAATGGGCCGAAACCTGCCGATTTTGGGGGCCCCCACCCGGAAGCTGCCCCTCCCCCTGCCCCCCCTAACCGCCCCTCCCCCCCACACCCCCCGCAGGAACGAGCCCCCCCCATCGGAAGGCGCCCCCCGACGCTCCCTCGAGGTCATCGGCAAGGAGAGGTGATGGCGGGGGAGGGGCGGGGGGGAGGGGGTGGGGCCCTGCCCCCCAAAACCAGCCGTGCCCCTCCCCCACGATTCGGCCATGGAAGGGGAGGGCGGGGCGGTTGGCCGGGGGGGTTGGCCAACATGTTGGCCAAGACTCAACAGACCACGCTGGGTGTTAGACAGCCAAGACCCAACATGGCGTCAGGGCCACGCCCCTTCCCCAAGCCACGCCCATCCCAAATTCCACGTTTTGGGGGCTTTTTACCCAAAACTGAAGGGTTTTGGTACTTTTTTTATTGCGTTTTGCCCCCAAAAAAGAGGGCAGTTTCGGGCAAAAGGCGCCGCTTGGTGCTTCTTACGCCGACGGGGAAACTCGGTGTCGTTATGGAGCTTGAAATGTGTTAAAAACGGCTGAAATTGGGGTTTAAGGCAATTTTTAAAGGGGTTTTGGGGTTATTTATCAGTTTTGGGGTGTTTTAGAGGTCAAAAACGCTGAAAAAGGGGTTTAGCCTGGTTTTGTATGTTATTTATTGGAGAAGGAAGGTGAAAACGTAGCGGGGTTTGGATCTCTTTATTTTCTGTTAAAAAATGGGGGGAAGGGTTTTTTAATGCTTTGCTAAAAAAAAATAGGTATTAATTTTACCAGAAAAAGCCCATTTGGGTTTTTAAAATTAATTTTCATTAATTTGGGGGGGATTTTAGTGTATTTTGGGGCTGAATTTATTCCCTCGACAAGTGGCCTTGCCTTGCGGTGGGGGGAGGAGAAATTATCGGTTTCCTTTTTGGGTGGTTAATTGTGAATTTTCCCACTTTTAGTTAAAAAAGTCAGTTTTTGGGGGGTTGGGGGCTACCCTGAGCTATTTTTGGGGTTAAAAACTGTATGTTTAGGGGATTTGGGAATCTTTTCAACCTCTGTTTCTGCTTCGGGTGGTTAATTTTGAAATTTTCTGCCATTTACGAATGGAAAAAGTCAGTTTTAGGGGATTTGGGTGTAATTTTGAGGTCAATTTTGGCTTTAAAAGTGAGTTTTCGGGGGCGGGGGGGGTTGGCCACAATTTTCACGCCAGTTTCCTCAGATTTGGTTAAATTATGAATTTTCCTGGTTTTCGTTATCAAAAAAAGCTGATTTGGGGGGATTTGGGGGCTGTTTTGGGAGGTTAAAATGGGTGATTTGGGGGGGTTTGGTCATAATCTTTAATTTTCTCAAAAATTATCAGTAATGATTTTTTTTTTGCTATTTATGGACAAAATAAGTCCAACTTAGGGCATTTGGGTCTAATTTTATCTTCAATTTAGAGGTTAAAAGTGATTCTTCTCAGTACAGTCGGCCACAATTTTGACCCCAATTTCATTAATTATAATTTTTCAGATCTTTTTATTAATAGAAAAACCATTTTGGGGGGATTTGGGCGCTATTTTCAGGTATTTTGGGGTTAAAACTGATATTTTGAGGGGATTTAGTCCCAATTTTGACCCAAATTTTCTCCAGCGTCAGTTTTTTTCTGCTCTTTATCAACCCCAAATTAAATTTGGGGCGATTTTTGTGTAATTTTCAATTTTCTTTGTTTAAAACTGAATTTTTTCAGGGGTTTTGGCCTCAATTTTCACCCCAGTTTTCTCAGGAATAGTTAAACATGAGGGGTTTTTGTTCTGTCGTTAACAAAACATGACAATTATGGGGCATTTGGGTGCAGCTTTGAGCAATATTTTTAGTTTAAAACTGAATTTTGGAGAGGGTTTGGCCACAATCTTGACCCCAATTTCCTCAAAAATGGTTAATTATGAGTTTTCCCCCCACTTTTTAAAACAAACCCTCTTTGGGGGCATTTGGGCGTTATTTTGAGATATTTTGGGGTTTTAAAACTGATTTTTTGAGAGGGTTTGGCCACAATCTGAACCTTAATTTTCTCAAAATGGATTAATTATGAAATTTCTTGCGTTCATTAACCAAAAAAAAAGTCACTTTGGGGGGATTTGGGTGCTATTTTGAGCAGTTTGGGGGGTTTGAAACTGATTTTTACAGGGTTTGGCCACAATCTGAACCTTAATTTTCTGGAAAAACATTCATTTTCAATTTTTCTGTTTTCTATTAACAAGAAAACTTCATTTGGGTGCACAAAAATGGTTATTTATGATTTTTTTTCCCCAGTTTTCGTTTTTAAAAAAAAAACAACCCCATTTGGGTGTTATTTTGGGGGCTTGAAACTTATTTTTGAGAGCGTTTGGCCCCAACTGTTACCTTTATTTTCTAAGAAACTATTAATTATGAATTTATTATGTTTTATTAACAAAAACAGTCAATTTGAGGGCATTTGGGGGCTATTTTCAGGGTTTAAAGCTGATTTTTGAGAGAGTTTGGCCACAATTGGAAGCTTAAGTTTCTTAAAAAATGAATTTTCGTGTTTTTTATTAACAAAATCAATTTTGGGGCACAAAAATGATTAAGAATAGTTTTCTCCCCTATTTTTTATTAAGAGTAAAAGTTTATTGGGGGGGATTTGGGTGCTATTTTGAGGGTTTAAAACTGATTTTTGAAAGGGTTTGCCCGTGTTCTTAATCTCAATTTTCTGCGAAAAGATTAATTACGATTTTCCCTGTTTGTTAGGTTTTTTTAAAAGTCGATTTGGGGGCAATTTTGAAGTTTAAAACAGATTTAATGAGGGGGTTTGGCCACGTTTCTCCCCCCCCATCCAGTTTCCGCAGGGTAGCAAATTGTCCATTTTCCCCCTTTCCCCAGTAAAAAAAAAAAAAAGAAAAAAGCCTTAAAACCCGGCAATTTAGGGGGGTGCGGTGATATTTTGAGCAATTTTGTGTGTAAATCGGGGCGGGTTTGGGTGATTTTGGGGGCGCGAAGGCGATTTCGGGGGGGGTGTCTGTTATTCAGCGCGTTTTGACGTGGTGAAAGCGGCTGCGGGAGGAGCCGAGCGGCCGTGTGCGTGTTTTGGGGTTAAATAAAGCGATTCTGGGGGGGTTTGGGAGGCGTTTGGGTCGTTTTAAAGGCGTTTCCCGGCGGGCCGACTCTTGGCGCGGCGCCCTCAGGAGCCGCCATGGCGGGCTTGGGGTTAAGGACCCCTTTTCCCCCCTCAGCGAGACAAGATGGCGGCCGCGGCGGGCTGCCCTTCGCGCTGCCTGACTCCGTCCGGGCGCGGGCACTGGCGCCGCATAAGCCACCCCTTAAGGCCCCCTTAATGGAAGGGAATGGAAAAGGGGGGGGGTTGACTTCCGGGTAGGCAACGCTCAACCTACCCCGCTAGCCAATCCCCGCCTACTTTCGGCGGGACTTACCCAATGGGAAGCGCGGAAGGGGTGGGGTGGGCGGGGCTTCGCGCGGCCGCCAGGCGGCTGCGTTGCGCCGTGCGGGCGCCGCCGCCTTGTTCTCGCGCCCGCGGGGTGAGGCCACCGTCAAACCGCGGGGGGGGGGGGAGACGGACCCCCCCCGCCCCTCCCCCCTTCCCGCCCCTCCCCCCTCCGACCGGCGACCCCCCCTCCCCCCCCGCAGCCGCAGGTAAGGCCCCGCCGCGTGCTTTTATAATTTTTATTTTTTTTTTTTTAGTGTGTTTTTAGCGGGGGGGGGGAGGGGAACCAAGGGGGGGTGCCCCCCCCGCCGTCCCCTCACGGATGGTTTGGCCCCGCCCCCCCGGGGGAGGGAGGGGGGGAGCGGGAGAGAGGCCCAGTGGCCCCCCCCCCCCCCCAAACTGGGAGGCCCAGTTGGGCCTGGAACTGGGACACCAGTTACACCCCCACCCCACCACCCCCCCCCCCGCCAGGCTCTACTGGGCACCCCAGTGCTCCCAGTTTGGCCCGGACTGGGGGTCCCGGTTCTACCCGGACTGGGGGTCCCAGTGCCCCCAGTTCCCCGCTTACTGGGGCTCCCAGTATCTCCCAGTTCACTTCTTACTGGGGGTCCCAGTTCCCCTCTTATTGGGCACCCCAGTGCTCCCAGTTCCCCCCATTGCCCTCTTACTGGACCCCCCAGTTCCCCACTTACTGGGGGTCCCAGTGCCCCCCAGTTCCTCACTGGAGGCCCCAGTTCCCCTCTTATTAGGCACCCCAGTGCTCCCAGTTCCCCCATTCCCCTTTTACCAGGACACCCCCCCACAGCTTCCCCCTTACTGGGGGACCCAGTGCCCCCCCAGTTCCTCACTTATTGAGGATCCCAGTTCTCCTCTTAAATGGGACCCCAGTGGTCCCAGTTCCCCCCTAACCAGGCACCCCAGTTTCCCCAGTTCCACTCTTAACTGGGCACCCCAGTGCTCCCCACTTTACTCCATTCCCCCCTTACTGGGGGTCCCAGTTCCCCGCAGTTCCCCGCTCATTAGACACCCGAGTGGCCCCCCCATTACCCTCTTACTAGGGTCACAGTTCCCCCCAGCTTCCTCCTGATTGGGCACCCCAGTTCCCCCCAGTTCCCCCCTTACTGGGGGACCCAGTTCCCCCCATTCCCCCCTTACGGGGAGTCCCAGTTTCCCCCAGTTCCCCCCTAACTGGGCACCCCAGTACTTCCTGTTCCTTTCTTACTGGGAGTCCTATTTCCCCTTTTACTGGGCACCCCAGTTCCCCCATTCCTGCCCTGCTGGCGATCCCAGTCCCCCCCAGTTCCCCCAGCTCCCCTCTTACTGGGGGTCCCAGTTCCCCCCATTGCCCTCTTACTGGGGGTCCCAGTTCCCCCCAGTTCCCTTCTAACTGTGTACCCCAGTGCTCCCAGTTCCCCCCATCACCCCTCAGCTGGTTTTGGGGGAGCCCTCATTTCTGGGGGGGAGGGGGTGGCTGCCTCTTTTGGGGTGGGGGGTGACCCCAGATTGTGGGTGGGGGGTGTCAGAACTTGGAGGGGCTTTTTTGGGGGTGCTGGGAGGGGCTTATGTCAGGTTTGGGGGGTACGGGGGGGGGCTCTAAGCCTCCAGTTTGGGGGGGCAGGTTTTTTTTGGGGGGTACCAGCTTCCCCCCCCCCACCCCCCTTAATTCTCTTCTCTCTTCTCCCCCCACAGCCCAGAAGCCCGGACCCCCCCCGCCGCCACCCCCCCAAGCCTGACGTGAGCCCCCTCCCCCCCGCCTTCTCCCCCAACCCCCCCCCTTTTCGGGGGGGAGGGGACCCCCCAAACGCCCCCCCAAAAATGGCCGACCCCATCATGGACCTCTTTGACGACCCCAATCTCTTCGGCCTTGACCCCCTGACGGACGAGACCTTCGCCCCCCCCTCCCACGACCCCATCGAAGAAGCTTTGGGTTTATCGGGGGCTTTAGACCCCCCCCAACCCCCCCCAGCCCCCCCAGAACCCTCCATCCCCCCCCCAGAAGACCCTTTGCCCCCCCAAAACCCCCCCGATCCCCCCCAAACCCAACTCCCCCCCGACCAAGAGGTTCTCAGTCAAGGCAACCCCTTTATGGGGGTGTCCGCCGCCTTGCCCCCCGCCCCATCCTCCTCCTCATCGGCTGGGCTCCCCCAGCCCCCCAAAATCGTCATCCTCAAAGCCCCCCCGGGAGGGGCGACGTCGGGGGGACCCCCCCAATCGCCCGCCGTCCCCACGGCGGGAGGGATGACGACCCCCAACGGAGGGAAGGTGACGTTCGCCAAGGTTTTAACCGGGACCCCCCAACTTCGTCCCGGGGGCGTTTCCATCGTTACCGGTAACGCCGCCACTGTTTTAACTGGGAAAGTGACCCCTGCCGGAACTGGGGGGGCTACCGGGACCCCTCCCCCGACCACGGCCACCGTTCACCGATTGGTTCAACCGGGAAGACCCGTCAAACAATTGGTTTTACAACCGGTCAAGGCTGGGGGGGCCGGGACCCCCCTAAAACCCGCTGTCACCCTCACGTCGGCGCCGGCGCAGGTGGGGGATTCGGGGTGGGGGCGGCTCGTTGGGGTTGGGGGGCTCAGGGGGGTTCCCCAAGGTTGGGGGCGGCTCGTTGGGTTGGGGTCATGTCGTTGGGTGGGGGTCCTTGGGGTTGGGGGGCTCAGGGGGATCCCCAACATTGGGGTCATCTCGTTGGGTTGGGGGGCTCAGGGGGATCCCCAACATTGGGGTCGTCTCGTTGGGTAGGGGTCTTTGGGGTTGGGGGCTCAGGGGTCCCCCCAAGGTTGGGGTCATGTCGTTGGGTGGGGGTCTTTGGGTTTGGGGGCTCAGGGGGATCCCCAAGGTTGGGGTCATGTCATTGGGTGGGGGGGCTTTGGGGTTGGGGGGCTCAGGGGGGTCCCCAACATTGGGGTCATTTTGTTGGGTTGGGGGGCTTTTGGGTTGGGGGCTCAGGGGTCCCCCCAAGGTTGGGGTCATCTCATTAGGTTGGGGGGCTCAGGGGGATCCCCAAGGTTGGGGTCATGTCGTTGGGTGGGGGTCTTTGGGGTTGGGGGACTCATTGGGGGTCCCCGAGGTTGGGGTCATCTCATTGGGTTGGGGGGGGTCCCCAAGGTTGGGGTGATCTTGTTGGGTTGGGGGGCTCATGGGGGGGTTCCAAACATTGGGGTCATCTCATTGGGTTGGGGTCATGTCGTTGGGTGGGGGTCTTTGGGGTTGGAGGGCTCAGGGGTCCCCAACATTGGGGTCATGTCATTGGGTGGGGGTCTTTGGGGTTGGGGGGCTCAGGGGTCCCCCCAGGATTGGGGTCATCTCGTTGGGTTGGGGGGCTTTGGGGTTGGGGGGCTCAGGGGTCCCCCCAAGATTGGGGTCATGTCGTTGGGTTGGGGGGCTTTGGGGTTGGGGGGCTCAGGGGGATCCCCAAGGTTGGGGTCATGTCGTTGGGTGGGGGTCTTTGGGAGTGGGGGGCTCATTGGGGGTCCCCAAGGTTGGGGTCATTTTGTTGGGTTGGGGGTCTTTGGGGTTGGGGGAGGTCCCCATGGTTGGGGTGATCTTGTTGGCTTGGGGGGTCCCCAACATTGGGGTCATCTCATTGGGTTGGGGTCATGTTGTTGGGTGGGGGTCTTTGGGGTTGAGGGGCTTAGGGGGGTCCCCAAGGTTGGGGTCATGTCGTTGTGTGCGGGTCTTTGGGGATGGGGGGCTCATTGGGGGTCCCCAAGGTTGGGGTCATCTTGTTGGGTTGGGGGTCTTTGGGGGCGGTGGACTCATTGGGGGTCTCCAAGTTTGGGGTCATCTCGTTGGGCGGGGGGGATTTGGGGTTGGGGGGGTCCCCAAGGTTGGGGTCATCGCATTGGGTTGGGGGGCTCATTGGGGGTCCCCAAGGTTGGGGTCATCTTGTTGGGTTGGGGTCTTTGGGATTGGGGGGCTCAGGGGGGTCCCCAAGGTTGGGGTCATGTCATTGGGTAGGGGGGCTTTGGGGTTGGAGGTGGTCCCCAAGGTTAGGGTCATCTTCTTGGGGGGGGGTCTTTGGGGTTGGGGGGCTCAGGAGGGGTCCCCAAGGTTGGGGTCGTCTCATTGGGTCGGGGTCTTTGGGGTTGGGGGGCTCCAGGGAGTTCCCCAAAATTGTGGTTGTCTTGTTGGGTTGGGGGCTCCAGGGGGGGCGTCCCCAAGATTGGGCTCATCTCATTGGGTCAGGGTCATCCTGTGGGTCACGCTCACCTCCCGGGGATCCCCAAAAGTTCTGAAATCTCCCCGTTTATGGGGCTGACCCTGCCCCTTTTCTCCTATAGGGCGAGTCAAAACGCATCACGCTGGTACTCCAACAGCCGCCGGGGGGCAGCGCTCCCGCCGGCCAACGCCACGTGGTATTGGGTAGTTTGCCGGGCAAGATCGTCCTACAAGGCAACCAATTGGCCGCCCTCGGTCAAGCCAAAGGGACGCCCGGCCAACCGGCAAAGGTGGTCACCATCCAGCTCCAGGTTCAACAACCCCCCGCTGGCCAATCGGGAGCCCCGCAGAAGATCCAGCTCCTCCAACAACCAACCGGGGCGGGCGGGCAGGCGGCGCCCGTCGCCGTCTCCTCGGTGCCGCAGGTGGTGGGAGGCGCCGGGCAGAGGTTGACGGTGCCTTTGAAGGTGGTTCTTCAACCCCAGGTGGGCGGCGGTTGGGGGGGGGAGGAGAGGGGCGGTTGGGGTGGCGGGGGAGGGGTGTTGCGCCCAGTTTTGGTCCAGTTGCACCCAGTTTTGGTCCAGTTGGACCCAACCTTGGTCTTAACTAGACGCGGTTTTGGTCCCGTTGTACTCAATCTTGGTCTTAATTGGACCCAGTTTTGGCTCCTGGTTGCACCTGATTTTGGTCCCGGTTGCACCCAGTTTTGGTGCCGTTGAACCCAACCTTGGTCTTAATTGGACCCAGTTTTGGCTCCCAGGTGCACCCAGTTTTGGTCCCGGTACACCCAACCTTGGTCTTAATTGGACCCAGTTTTGGTCTTGTTGCACCCAGTTTTGGTGCTGTTGCACCCGATTTTGGCTTCCATTTGCACCCAAGCCGTGATTTTCATGCCGCACTGGACCTTGGTCTTAATTGGACCCAGTTTTGGTGCCGTTGCACCTGATTTTGGTCCCGGTTGCACCCAAGCTGTGATTTTTGGTCTCGTTGTGCCCAGTTTTGGCTCCCAGTTGCACCCAGTTTTGGTGCTGTTGCACTCAATTTTGGCTCCTGATTTCACCCAAGCCGTGATTTTGGTCCTGTTGCACCCATTCCTGGCCTCGTTGCACCCACTTTTGACCCTTCTGTTGCACCCAACCCTCGTTCCCGGTCCCGTGCCCGACTTGGGCCTCCATTGGATGCGACCGAGGGCCAAAATACTCAGGTGCGAGTCTTGACCCCGGTGTTGTCCCCAACCTCAGTGCATCCCATCGGGCCCCAGGTGGGTCTCGTCTTGCCCAAACTGGGTCTGGTGGGACCAAAACTGGGTCTCATTTTACCCAGACTGGGTCTTGCTTCGCCCAAACTGGGTTTTGTGGGGCCTTGTTGGGTCTCACTGGGCCCAAACTGGGTCTTGTTTTGCCCAAACTGGACCCGGGTTGGGCCTTGTCTCGCCCAGGTTGGGTTTCGTTTTGCCCAATGGGGTCTTTTTAGGCCCGAGTTGGGTCTCATTTTGCCCAAACTGGGTCTCGTTTCTCCCAAACTGAGTCTTGTTTCGCCTGAACCGGTCCTCGTTGGGCCCTTGTTGAGCCTCGTCCGGCCCGAGTTGGGCCTGAGTTGGGCCTCGTCGGACCCCAGTTGGGCCTCGTCGGACCCCAGTTGGGCCTCGTCGGACCCCAGTTGGGCCTCGTCGGACCCCAGTTGGGCCTCGTCGGGCCCCAGTTGGGCCTCGTCGGGCCCCAGTTGGGCCTCGTCGGGCCCCAGTTGGGCCTTGTTTCACCGGAGCTGGGCCTCGTCGGACCCCGGTTGGGCCTCGTCTGGCCCCAGTTGGGCCTTGTTTCACCGGAGCTGGGCCTCGTCTGGCCCCAGTTGGGCCTTGTTTCACCGGAGCTGGGCCTCGTCTGGCCCCAGTTGGGCCTTGTTTCACCGGAGCTGGGCCTCGTCTGGCCCCAGTTGGGCCTCGTTTGGCCCAAAGCGGGTCTGGTTGGGCCCAACCTTGGCACCACCCCGATTTTCGCCTCTCCCCGCAGGCCGGCTCGTCTCAGGGCGGTTCCCCCGGCCTATCAGTGGTGAAGGTGCTGAGCAGCAGCGAGGTGGCCGCCCTGGCCAGCCCCGGTTCACGAGGCGCCTCGGAAGAGAGCCGTAAACTGGAACACCAGAAAAAACAAGAGAAAGCCAATCGTATCGTCGCCGAGGCTATCGCCCGCGCCCGCGCCCGGGGCGAGCAGAACATCCCCCGCGTCCTCAACGAAGACGAGCTGCCCAGCGTCCGGCCCGAGGAGGAAGGCGAGCGCAAACGGCGGCGGAAAGGGGCCGGCGAGCGCGGGGGGCCCAAGGAGGAGAGACCCCGCAAGGGCAAGGGGCAGGGGGGCTCCGGCAAGAGCAAGGGGCGGAGCAAACCCAGGTAAGGGTCTCCTCGGCGCCTAAAAAAAAACCCGGGGTTTTCACCCAAATTTAGGTGGGAGGGGCGCGGTTATGGGTGTGGGTCCTGGGTGGGGTGGTCTTGGGGTTGCCACCCAACCGCTGTCTTTGTCGTTACGCAACCGCGGTCTTCGATGTGGCCGACTTTGGACTTGGTTGTCACTCGGCCACAGTCCCGTTGTCCCCCAACCCCTGTTGTCCCCCAGTCACGGCCCGCGTTGCCCCGCATCGTCCCCCAATCACAGCCCTCGTTGCCCCCCATCGTCCCCCCAGTCACGGCCCTCGTTGCCCCCCATCGTCCCCCAATCATGGGTCTCGTTGACCCCTATCCGCCATCATCCCCCAGTCATGACCCTTGTCGACCCCAACCCTTGTCGACCCCCATTGTCCCCCAATCACGGCCCTCGTTGACCCCCCACCCCTCGTTGACCCCCAATCATGGCTGTCATTGACCCCCATCGTCTCCCAATCACGGCCCTTGACCCCCAACCCTCGTTGACCCCCAACCCTTGGCCTCATCACCCCCAACCGCATCCTCGAACAAACCCCCCCTCCCCCCCCCCCCCAACGGCGGAGGGGCCCCTCCCCGTCCGCCTGCCTCGCCCTCACGCCCCACCCTTCCCCCTCTTTGCCCCCCACCCCCCACAGCACCATCACGCCGGTGGTTGGGAAGAAGCGGAAGCGCAACGCTTCCTCCGACAACTCCGACGCCGAGGTGATGCCGGCGCCGTCGCCGCGGGAGGAAGAAGAAACCAGCGTGCAGGTAACGGGCGTGGCCCGTGGGCGCCGGGGCGGGGTCAGGGTGGGGGGGTGGGGGGCGTGGCCGCTTCCCTTTTTCCTCCCTTCCAGAAACGACGCTCGAATCGCCAAGTCAAACGGAAGAAATACACGGAAGACTTGGATATCAAGATCACCGACGACGAGGAAGATGAAGAGTTGGACGTCACGGGACCCGTTCGACCCGAGCAGCTCCCGGTCCCGCAGCCCCCCGCGCCGGAACCGGAACCGGAAGGCGAAACGTTGCCGTCCATGCAGTTTTTTGTGGTGGGCGGGGTCTTGGCTTTATCCTATCGGATCGCGGCATCCGCCGTGGTCTTCCTCGGCTTCCGTCATCATCATCATCATCGTCCTCACCTCCTCTTTTTTTTCCCTTCTCCCGCCGCCAGGAGAACCCCAGTGAGGAGGACGCGGCCATCGTTGACAAGGTTCTTTCCATGAGGGTGGTGAAAAAAGAGGTGAGGGACCCCCACCCTGCGGGGGCGGGGCTGGGGGCGGGGGGCAGGGCCTTTGCCAGCGGCCACGCCTCATCGCTTGTTCCCCCCCCCCCCCCCCCCAACAGCTGCCGTCGGGGCAATTGACGGAATCGGAGGAGTTTTTCGTCAAATACAAGAATTAGTAGGTGGCCGGGCGAGGCGGGAGGGCGGGGTCGGGGGCGCCCCCGTTAGATCCTTGCCTCTCATTGGTTGGCTGCCCACGGCGTTGGGTGGAGCTCTACGAACCCAACGGCGCGGGAGGGGGGGCGCGTGGGGCTGAGGGGGTTGATGGGCTCTACGACGAAGCAGTCCTTGAAAGGAGCACGGGTTGGGGGTCCCATCTGTCGGTCCCCCCCCCCCCAATAGCGTGGGCGGGGCTCTGTCACGTGACACTTTGCCCCGCCCACCCCCCAGCTCCTACCTCCACTGCGAGTGGGCCACCATCGACCAACTGGAGAAGGACAAGAGGATCCACCAGAAACTGAAGCGTTTTAAGACGAAAATGACCCAAATGCGGCATTTTTTCCACGAGGTGCTGGGTTTTTTTTTTTGGGGGGTGGGGGGAGGGGTTTTAGGGAGGGTTTTGGGGTGCCCCCCCCCTCCCCCCACCCCGCCACCCACCCTCATCTTCCTCCCAGGACGAAGAACCCTTCAACCCCGACTACGTAGAGGTCGATCGCATCTTGGATGAGTCCCACAGCGTCGACAAGGACAACGGGGAGGTGAGGGCGTGGCCGGCGGCAGGGTTCCCCTCCCCCCACCCCAAGGTGACGTTCCGCCTCGCCCACACCCCCCCGCCTCTTTTTTTTGTGTGTCTGCGCCCCTCCCCCCACCCGCTGGCAGCCGGTGGTTTATTACCTGGTGAAGTGGTGCTCCCTCCCCTACGAGGACAGCACTTGGGAGCTCAAAGAAGACGTAGACGAAGGGAAAATCGGCGAATTTAAGCGTATCCAAGCGCGGCACCCGGAGCTCAAGCGTTTGGTGAGCGGTTGGCGCGCCCCTCCCCCGCCTCGCCCCTCCCCCACCCCCAACATCTCCCCCACCTTCTCCCATCCTTCCCTTCCCTGCTCCAGCCCCGTCCTCAAGCCGGGTCTTGGAAGAAGCTGGAGCTGTCGCACGAGTACAAGAACCACAACCGCCTTCGCGAGTATCAACTGGAAGGGGTCAACTGGTTGCTCTTCAACTGGTACAACAGGCGAGTGGCGCGGCGGGGGAGGGGAGGGGGCCGCGCCCGTCCCGCCCCCCAACCCACCAACCGGGCGCCCCCCAACCCACCAACTGGGTGCCCCCCAACCAACCAACCAGCGCCCCCCGACCCATCAACCATTGCCCCCCAACCCCCCAACTGGCCGCCCCCCAACCCACCAATTGGACCTCCGCCAACCAACCAACCGGGTGCCCCCAGCTCCCCAACCATCACCCCCCAACCCACCAATGGCCATCCCCAACCCCCCAACCGGCCACCCCCCGACCCACCAATTGGCCCTCCACCAACCAACCAACCAGGCGCCCCCAGCCCCCCAGCCCCGCCAACTGGCCGCCCCCAGCCCCCCAGCCATCACCCCCCAACCCACCAATGGCTGCCCCCCGGCCCCCCAACCAGCTGCCCCCCAACCCACCAATTGGCCCTCCGCCAACCAACCAACCGTCTGCCCCCGACCCCCAACCATCACCCCCCAACCTGCCAATGGCCGCCCCCTGACCCCGCAACCGGCCGCCCCCAGCCTCCCAACCATCACCCCCTAACCCACCAACGGCCGCCCCCCGACCCCCCAACCAGGCGCCCCCCAAGCCAGGCCACCCCCAGCCCCCCAACCCACCAATGGCCACCCCCAGCCCTGCCAACCGGCCACCCCCAGCCCCCCAACCCTCGCCCCCCAACCGGCCGCCCCCTTCGCCTCCCTGCAGGCAGAACTGCATCTTGGCCGACGAGATGGGTTTGGGGAAGACCATCCAATCCATCGCCTTCCTTCAAGAGGTCTACAACGTCGGGATCCGTGGCCCCTTTCTGGTCATCGCTCCCCTCTCCACCATCACCAACTGGGAGCGGGAGTTCAACACATGGACGGAGATGAACAGCATCGTCTACCACGGCAGCTTGGCCTCGCGGCAGATGATCCAACAGTACGAGATGTACTGCAAGGACTCGCGGGTACGACGCCTCCGGGTCTTCTGAACCTTCTGGAGGGTCTTCAAAAACCCCCATCCCGAAGCTTTTTGGGGTGGAGTTTGGAGCCACCTTCGTTTTTCCTTCATCTCCCCCCACCCTAGGGTCGTCTCATCCCCGGAGCTTATAAATTCGACGCTCTCATCACCACCTTCGAGATGATCCTCTCCGACTGCCCTGAGTTGCGGGAGATCGAGTGGCGTTGCGTCATCATCGACGAGGCTCATCGCCTCAAGAACCGCAACTGCAAGTTGCTCGACAGCCTCAAACACATGGACCTGGTGAGGGGCCGGGGTGGCCCTGCAGACCCCGACTCTTCTCCATGGGGACGAGAAGGGTTCCCTCGAGGGGCATTTGGGGTCTTGGTTGGGTCTGGAGATGTCTGGGGCCTGTTCCCCACCCCAAGGGCTGGTCCTGAAGGTGCATGTGGGGCCTTGGTTGTGTGTGGAGATGTTTGGGGCCTGTTCCGCACCCCAAGGGCTGGTCCTGAAGGTGCGTGTGGGGTCTTGGATGGGTCTGGAGATGTTTGGGCCTGTTCCCCACCCCAAAGGACGGCCTTGCTTGCGTGTGGAGACGCGTGGGCGTGTCTCCTGCCTCCCCCACCCTGAGCCCTAACGTTGTGCCCCGCCCCGGCCGTCAGGAACACAAAGTCCTGCTGACGGGCACGCCGCTCCAGAACACGGTGGAAGAGCTCTTCAGCCTCCTGCACTTTCTGGAACCCTCCCAGTTCCCTTCTGAGGCAGAATTCCTCAAGGACTTTGGAGATCTCAAGACGGAGGAGCAGGTGAGGACATCGGGAGGACCTCGCACCCCTTCCCCGACTGCTTTGGTCCTTCCCAGCCCGCGGTGACTTCTCCCCGCTGGTCCCACCCACAGGTGCAGAAGCTCCAGGCCATCCTCAAGCCCATGATGCTCCGTCGGTTGAAGGAGGACGTGGAGAAGAACCTGGCGCCCAAACAAGAGACCATCATCGAGGTGGAGTTGACCAATATTCAGAAGAAATACTACCGGGCCATCTTGGAGAAGAACTTCTCCTTCCTCTCCAAAGGCGCCGGTCACACCAACATGCCCAACCTGCTCAACACCATGATGGAGCTGCGCAAGTGCTGCAACCATCCCTACCTCATCAACGGTGAGGGAACGGGTGGGGCATGGGCGGGGCAAGGGCGTGGCATGGGGGTCCCTCGTCCTCCCACCGCCGCTGGATGACCTCAGGGGTCAACGCCGCCCCGTCCCCGCTTCTGGCCTCGCCCTTTCTTCCACCAGGGACCTTGGAGGCCTCATGGATTTGGGGGTTTCCTCTTCCCCGACCTCCCTCGAGCCGCCTGGTTGGCTTGGTGGCCCGGCGGGAGGAGGTCCACCGGCTCACCTAGTCCGGCTTTGAACGCCTTCTTAAGCCTTGCTTTGCTGGGGTGTCCCGAGAAGGTGTCACGCGCCGCCCCGCCAACGATCTTCTCCCCACCCAACAGGTGCGGAGGAGAAGATCTTGGCCGAATTCCGCGAGTCTTGTCACCACCACGTCCCCCATGACTTCCACCTCCAAGCCATGGTCCGCTCGGCCGGCAAGCTGGTCCTCATCGACAAGCTGCTGCCCAAGCTCAAAGCCGGCGGCCACAAGGTGCTCATATTCTCCCAGATGGTGCGATGTCTCGACATCTTGGAG
>NC_134309.1:0-24439 GCF_949628215.1 Phalacrocorax aristotelis | reverse complement strand
AATGGCCTCGTTAATTAACCCATAATTAATATCCTGTTAATTATCCCCCTTGATTAAACCCTAATGACCCCGTTAATTAATCCTTAATATCCTCTTAATAAAGCCCCTTGATTAGCCCCATAAGACCCCATTAATTAAGCCTTAATTAATATCCTGTTAATTAATCCCCTTAATTAGCCCCAAATGACCCCATCAATTAAGCCTTAATTAATATCCGGTTAATTAAACCTGTTGATTAACCCCTAATGACACCGTTAATTAACCCCCTTAGTTAACTGATTAATTAATCCCTATTAGTGACCCCATTAATTAACTATTAATATCCCATCGATTAATACCTGTAATTAACTCTTAATGACCACATTAATTAATCCTTTATTAATAACCTGTTAATTAATCCACTTAACCCTTAATGACCCATGGCACTTAATGACCCGTTATTCCCCTTAATTAACCTCAAACGACTCCATTAATTAGCACCTTAATCAAGCCTTATTAATGATCCCATTAGCCCCATTAATTAACTCCCTGGTTAACTCCTCAAACCCATAGTAATAAGCCCATTAATGACCCATTAATTAAACATCTTGATTAACCGCAGTGACTCCATTAACCCTTAATTAACCCCTATTAATGAGCCCAATAACGCCCATCAATTACTTAACCCCTTAATTAACCCCTTAAACCTCTATTAATAAACGCATTAATAACCCTATTAATTAACCACCCTAGCCGCCTTAATGGCCTCTTAATTGACCCCTCTTAATGAACCTTTAAGTTGCTATCAATAACTCCATTAATTATTCTATTAAATAACCCATTAATGAATCCCTATTAATGACCCCATTAACCCCCATAACTCCATAACCCCGCCTTAATGAATCCCCTCAATGACCACTTAATTAATTAGCCTTTAATTAACTCGCGATTAGGCACCCCATGAACCCCATTAATTACTCAAAGCTCTGAACCCCTTAACCCCCATTAATGAACCCCCATTAATGAACCCCTTCATTAACCCCTTAATTAACCCACATTTGACTCAATGACCCCGTTACTTCCTAATTAACCCCATTAACTCCGTTAATTAAACCCCCATTAATGACCCTATTCATTAACCCCATTAATAAAACCCTATTAATCACCTGTCCATTAATGCCCCTTAATTAACCCCCACTAATTGTCCCAATATCCCCCTGCAATTACCCCATTAATTAGACCCCCACTAATCCCCTATTAATTAACCCCCTCAGTAATTAACCCCTCACGAATTACCCCCATTAATAATCTGCCAATAATTCCCCCTAATTAATTCCCCTTTATTAATTCCCCCCCATGGGGCAGGACCCCCCATTGCCCATTAATTACTCTCCCATTAATTAATCTCAGTAATTAATGCTCTCATTAATGAATCCATTCGAATTCCCCCTCAGTAATTGCCCCTTATTAATTCTCTCGTTAATTAGGCTCTCATTACTTAATCTCCTGGTTAATTAACTTCCTCATTAGTTACCCCTCAATTGTTCCTCCATTAATTGTCCCCGTTAACCCCCTCATTAATTACCCCCTCATTAACCCCCCATTAATTACCCCCATTAACCCCCTCATTAATTACTCCCCATTAATTAATCCCTATTTACCCCCCTCAATAATTTACCCCTCATTAATTAGCTCTCATTAATTACTCTTCTATTAACCCCCTCATTAATTAACCCCTCATTAACCTCCCATTAATTACCATTACCCCTCCGTTAATTTCTCCCCATTAATTAACCCATTAACCCCCTCATTAATTACTCCCTCATTAATTACCCCGCTCCCTAATTACCCCCTCGTTAATTAACCCTCATTAATTACCGCCATTAACCTCCGTCACGCCCTGGCCCCACCTCCGGCCCCGCCCCCGCCGTTTCCCGCCTCCCCCTTCACGTGACGCGGGCGCCGCCGCGCCTTCCCGCGTCGCGCATGCGCTCCGCGCTGCGCCGCCCCCGCCCCTCGCCTCCCGCACCGGAAGCGGAAAGCGGCGCGCCGGGAAGCGCTTCCGGGGGGAGCAGCGCGGGAGGAGGAGGAGGAGGAGGAGGAAGGCGGCGGCGCGGGGGTCCCGGTCCCGGCCCCGGGACCTCCCCCTCATGGCGCTCAGCCTCGACCGCGAGGCCTATTACCGCCGGCTGCGGCGGCTCTACGGCAGCTGGCAGGTGGGGGAGGGGCGAGGGGCGGGGCCTGGGGGGTGGGGGGGTGATGGGGGGAGGGAGGGGCCCCGGGGGGGGGCCGGGTACGGGGTCTTGGGGGGGGGCATGGGGGTGGGGGAGGGGCCTACGGCGGGTTTTGGGGGTTTTGGGGGGGAGGGGGCCTGAGGGGGGTTTTGGAGTCTGGAGGAGAGTTATGGGGGTGGGGGAGGGGCCTGAGGGGGATTTTGGGGTCTGGAGGGGGCTTATTGGCGTGGGGGAGGGGCCTACGGGGAGTTTTAGGGAGTTTATGGGGTGAGGGAGGGGCCTACGTTGCATTTTGGGGGGTTTATGGGGTGGGGGAGGGGCCTACGTTGCATTTTGGGGGGTTTATGGGGTGGGGGAGGGGCCTACGTTGCATTTTGGGGGGTTTATGGGGTGGGGGAGGGGCCTGAGGGGGGTTTTGGGGTCTGGAGTTGGGGTTATGAGGGGTGGGGGAGGGGCCTACGGGGGATTTTGGGGGTTTATGGTGTGGGGGAGGGGCCTGGGGGGGTTATGGGGAAGGGGGAGGGGCTTAAGGCGGGTTTGGGGGCTCTGGAGCAGGGTTATGGAGTGGCGGAGGGGCCTGAGAGGGATTTGGGGGTCGGGCAGGGGTTTTGGGGGTGGGGGAGGAGCCTGAGGGGGGGCTGGGGGGGTTATAGTGGTGGGGGAGGGGCTTACAGCGGGTTTAGGGGCTCTGGAGGGCAGTTTATGCATTGGGGGAGGGGCTGGGGGTGTTGGGGTCTGGGGGGGGGGTTTAATGGGTTGGGGGAGGGGTTATGGGGGAAGGGAGGGGCCTGAGGGGGATTTGGGGGGCGGCAAGGGGTGGGGGAGGGGGCCTATGGTGGGGGTTGGGGTTGGTGAGGGGGTGTTATGGGAGGAGGGGGGGAGCAGTTTTGGGCGGGGCTATAGGGTGGGGGAGGGGCTTAGGGGAGGTTTGGGGGGCGTTATGTGGTGGGGAGGGGTTTGAGTGGGGGCTTTGGGGTCGGGAAGGGGGGTGTAGGGGTGGGGGAGGGGCACGTGGGGACTGGGGGACTGAGGTTTCTGGGGGGAGAGGGGAGGATTTGGGGGGAGGGGGGAAGTCTGGGGGGTGAGGGGCGAGGATCGGGGGTGTGTGACGTCGCCCCTCCCCCGCCCCCCGCAGAGGGGGGAGGACGAGCTGGGGGGGGGTCGACGCCATCGTGGTGTCGGTGGGGGTCGACGAGGAGATCGTCTACGCCAAGTCCACGGCCCTGCAGGTGGGGGGGGGGCCCGCGGGGGGGGGGGGGCAGGGCTGGGGGGGCTCCCCGAGTCCTTGGGAGCGGGGGGCATCGCCTTTTGGGGGGGGTCCCCATGCCCTTTGGGGGGCTCCCAATGTCCTTCGGGGGGGTCCCAGTGTCTTCTGGGGGTTCCCAATCCCTTTTTGGGGTCCCACCGCCCTTAGGGGGGGTCCCACCACCTTTCGGGGGGGGTCCCAACACTCGTTGGGGGGCTCCCAATGTCTTCAGGGGGGTCCCACCACCCTTAGGGGGATCCAGATGTCCCTTTCGGGGTTCCCACCCCCACTTTTTGGGGGTCCCACCATCCGGGGGGGTGTCCCACCGTAACCTTTTGGGGTCCCGCTCCTGTTCTGGGGGGTTCTACCACTTCTTTTTGGGGTCCCGTCACCCTTTTGGGGGTCGCACCCCCACCTTTTTGGGGGTCCCACACACCCTTTTGGGGGTCCCACCCCCACCTTTTGGGGGTCCCACCCCCCTTTTGGGGGGTCCCACCCACACTTTTTGGGTGTCCAACTCTCCTTTTAAGGGTCCCACCCCCACCTTTTGGGGGTCCCCACCCTCACCTTTTGGGGGGTCTGGTTACCCTTTTGGGGGTCCCACCCCCTGCTTTTGGGGGGTCCCATCCCCACCTTTTGGGGGTCTGATTACCCTTTTGGGGGTCCCCACCCCCACTTTTTTGGGTGTCTAACTCTACTTTTGGGGGTCCCACCCCCACCTTTTGGGGGTCTGATTACCCTTTCAGGGGTCCCCACCCCCACTTTTTGGGTGTCCAACCCTCCTTTTGGGGGGTCCCACCCCCACCTTTTGGGGGTCTGATTACCCTTTCAGGGGTCCCACCCCCACTTTTTGGGTGTCCAACCCTCCTTTTGGGGGTCCCACCCCCACCTTTTGGGGATCTGATTACCCTTTCGGGGGTCCCACCCCCACTTTTTGGGTGTCTAACTCTACTTTTTGGGGGTCCCACCCCCACCTTTTGGGGGTCTGATTACCCTTTCAGGGGTCCCACCCCCACTTTTTGGGTGTCTAACTCTACTTTTGGGGGTCCCACCCCCACCTTTTTGGGGGTCTGATTACCCTTTCAGGGGTCCCCACCCCCACTTTTTGGGTGTCCAACCCACCTTTTGGGGGGTCCCACCCCACCCTTTTGGGTGTCCCACCACCCTTGCCTCCTTTTGGGGCTACTTTTGGGGCTCCCAGCACTCCCTTCATCCCCCCCGGTGGGGTGGGGGGTGGGGGGTGGGGGGTGCGCCTGGCCCCTCCCCCGCCGCCTGAGCCGCCCCTCCCCCCGCAGACGTGGCTGTTCGGGTACGAGCTGACGGACACCATCATGGTGTTCTGCGAGGAGCGGATCCTCTTCATGGCCAGCAAGAAGAAGGTGGAGTTCCTCAAGCAGGTGGCGCACGGCAAGGGCGGGGAGGGCGCCAACGGCGTCCCCACCATCACCCTCCTCGTCCGCGAGAAGGTGGGGGGGCGGGGCGAGGGGGAGGAGGGCGGGGAGGAAGGGCAGGGAGGCGGCGGCCGGCCTAAGATGGTGGCCGGTGTACAATGGTGGCCAACCTAAGATGGCGGCCAACCTAAGATGGCGGCGAAGATGAGGATGGAGCTGGAGATGGTTGGGATGAAGGTGGACGTGAGGGGTAGGTAGAAGAGGGGATGAAGATGAAGATGAGGACAGGGCTGGGGATGGTGGGATGAAGGTGGACATGAGGGGGAGGTGAAGATGATGAAGGTGGAGGTAAAGGTAGACGTGGAGGTGGGATGAAGGTGGAGGTGAAGATGAGGATGGGGCTGGGGATGAAGGTGGGGTGGTGGTGGAGATGGAGGTGGGATGAAGGTGGAGATGAAGATGAGGATGGGGCTGGTGGGATGAAGGTGGACGTGAGGGGGAGGTAGAAGAGGTGGGATGAAGATGAGGATGGGGCTGGGGATGGTGGGATGAAGGTGGACATGAGGGGGAGGTGAAGATGATGAAGATGGAGGTGAAGATGAGGATGGGGCTGGGGATGAAGGTGGGGTGGTGGTGGAGATGAAGGTGGAGATGAAGATGAGGATGGAGATGGGGATGGTGGGATGAAGGTGGACGTGAGGGGGAGGTAGAAGAGGTGGGATGAAGATGAGGATGGGGCTGGGGATGGTGGGATGAAGGTGGACGTGAGGGGGAGGTGAAGATGATGAAGATGGAGGTGAAGGTAGACGTGGAGGTGAAAATGAGGATGGGGCTGGGGACGAAGGTGGGATGGTGGTGGAGATGGATGTGGGTGTGAGATGAAGATGAAGATGATGAAGGAGGGCGGGAGGTGGAGGCGGGAGGAAGGTGGAGGGAGGCCGGAGGTGAAGATGAGGATGGAGAGGAAGGAGGCGGAAGTGAAGAGGAAGGCGGGGCTGGAGTTGGAGGCGGGACGAAGCCACCGCCGAAGGTCCGGGACGGGAGGGTGGCGCTTGGGGCGGAGACGGAAGGGGCAGAACCTTACTTTTGTCCCGTTTTCCCCTCTTTTTCCCCCAGAACGAGAGCAACAAGGCCAACTTTGAGAAGATGATCGAGGCCCTGAAGGCCAGCAAGGGCGGGAAACGCATTGGCGTCTTCAGCAAGGACAAATTCCCCGGCGACTTCATGAAGAGCTGGAATGACTGTCTCGGCAAGGAGGGCTTCGAGAAGGTCCGAGGAAGTCCCGCCCCCGCCCCGACGTCACCTCGACGTCATCTTGACGTCACCTCGACGTCATCCTCCCCTAGGTGGACATCAGCGCCGTGGTGGCCTACACGATGGCGGCCAAGGAAGACGGGGAGCTCAACTTGATGCGCAAAGCGGCCGCTGTCACCTCCGAGGTCTTCACCAAGTTCTTCAAAGAGCGGGTGATGGAGATTGTGGACGCTGATGAGGTCAGCAAGCGGGGCGGGGCTGGGCGGGAAGGCTCCGGATTGAAAGAGGGGCGATGAGGCGGGCACGAACGTCACGACAACGTCATCGCCCCCAGAAAGTGCGACACAGCAAATTGGCCGAGTCGGTGGAGAAGGCCATCGAGGAGAAGAAGTACCTGGCGGGCGCCGACCCCTCGGCGGTGGAGATGTGTTACCCGCCCATCATCCAGAGCGGCGGCAACTACAACCTCAAATTCAGCGTCGTCAGGTTTGCGGGTGGGGCTTGAAATTTGGGGGGGGTGGGGGGGGTGGTCAACGCAGCTTTTCCTGCCAAAAAGTAGCCCTGAAATTTGGGTCGTTTCACCTCGTGACTCCAAAATAGCTCCAAAATCGGATAATACAACTCCAAAATAGCCCCAAACTTCGGTAATTCCACCTCACAACTCCAAAATAGCCCCAAAATTGGGTAATTCCACCTCAAGTCACCAAAATATCCCCGAAATGGGATAATTTCATCTCACGACTCCAAAACAGGCCCGGAATGGGATCATTTCACCTCATGACTGTAAAATAGCCCCAAAATTGGGTAATTCCACCTCAAGTCACCAAAATAGCCCCAAATTTGGGTAATTTCACAGCTCCAAAATAGCCCCAAAATCGGAAAATTCTATCTCACAACTCCAAAGTAGCCCCAAAATCAGGTAATTCCACCTCGCGACTCCAAAATAGCCCCAAAATCGGATAATACAACTCTAAAATAGCCCCAAACTTCGGTAATTCCACCTCACAACTCCAAAATAGCCCCAAAATCTGGTAATTCTACCTCAAGTCACCAAAATACCCCCGAAATCAGGTAATTTCACCTCACGACTCCAAAACAGGCCCGGAATTGGATCATTTGGCTTCATGACTGCAAAATAGCCCCAGAATTGGATAATTCCACCTCACGACTCAAAATTAGCTCTGAAATTCGGTAATTTGATGTCTCCAAAATAGCCCCAAAATCGGGTAATTCCACCTCATGACTCCAAAATAGGCTGAAAATCGGGTAATTCCACCTCACGACTGCAAAATAGCCCCAAATTTGGGTAATTCCACCTCACAGCTCCAAAATAGCCCCAAAATTGGGTAATTCCACCTCAGGTCTCCAAAATAGCCCCAAAATCCAGTAATTCCACCTCACGACTCCAAAATAGCCCCAAAATCGGGTAATTCCACCTCACGACTCCAAAATAGCCCCAAAATCGGCTAATTCCACCTCACGACTCCAAAATAGCCCCAAAATCGGGTAATTCCACCTCACGTCTCCAAAATAGCCCCAAAATCGGGTAATTCCACCTCACGTCTCCAAAACGGCCCTAAACTTGGCTAATTCCACCTCAAGTCACCAAAGTAGCCCCGAAATCGGGTATTTCCACCTCAAGTCTCCAAAGAAATCCTTGAGAACGACCAATTTTTCATGGGTTTCCCTCTAGAAATTACACGCTGGGGCTGGGTGGGGGGGACGACAGCCACGTTTTGGCGTGGGGGTTGGCGGGCATCGGCCGCGCCCAGCCCCACCCGGCCCCTCCCCCATCTTGCCGTCCCCACCCCGTAGCGACAAGAACCACATGCACTTCGGGGCCATCACGTGCGCCATGGGCATCCGGTACAAGTCCTACTGCTCCAACCTGGTGAGGACCTTGATGGTGGACCCTCCTCAGGAGATGCAGGACCACTACGCCTTCCTCCTCCAACTGCAGGAGGAGATGTTGAAGGAGATGCGTCATGGTGAGGACCAATCAACCGCCACCTTTTAGCGAGGTGGGCGTCAACCTCTTCGCCCACCCGACGGGGTGGTGACGTCTTCTCCTCCCAGGGGCGAAGCTCTGTGACGTTTACGGCGCCGTGATGGACCTGGTGAAGAAGCAGAAGCCGGAGTTGTTGAGTAAAATCACCAAAAATTTGGGGTGAGTATGGAGGGTTTTGGGGCTGGGAGGGGTGGGGTGTTGGGGAGGGGGAGGGGGCGGGGACTTCCCGGTGGCCAACGCTTGGTGTCTCGGCAGCTTCGCCATGGGCATCGAGTTCAGGGAGGGCTCCCTCGTCATCAACAGCAAGAACCAGCACCGGCTCAAGAAGGGTGAGGAGCACCTTCTTCCCCCTCAAGGAGGTCTTCCTCCACCCAAAAGTGGTCTTCCTCCACCCCAAGGAGGTCTTTCTCCCCCTCAAGGAGGTCTTCTTCACCCCTAACGAGGTCTTCCTCCAAGCCAAGGAGGCCTTCTTCACCCCCCCTGAAGAGGTCTTCTGCCTCCCCCAAAGGTCTTCCTCCCCCATAAGGAGGTGTTCCCCCCCAATGAGGTCTTCCCCCCCGATGAGGTCTTCCTCACCCCTAGAGAGGTCTTCCTCCATGCCCAGGAGGTCTTCGTCTCCCCCAAAGTCATCTTCCTCCCCCCCAGGGAGGTCCCCCTCCCCCCCAGAGAGGCCTTCCTCCCCCCAAAGGAGGCCTTCCTCCCCCCCCAAAGTGGTCTTCCTCCCCGCAACGTGGTGCCCTCCTTCCACCCCAACCTTCCCCCACCCCAAACTTCGCCCCTCCCCATCCCCAACCTCGTCCCTCCCCCGCCCCAACCAACCTCCGCCTTCCTCCCATCCCCTCCTCTTCTTCCCCCCCCCCCCCACCAGGGATGGTTTTCAGCATCAACGTCGGCTTCTCCGACTTGACCAATAAGGAGGGCAAGAAGCCGGAGGAGAGGACCTACGCCATGTTCATCGGCGACACCGTCCTGGTGGACGAGGTGAGGGGCCCCACCACGACCCCCTTCCCCCCCCTCCCCCACACCACCCCCGAAACAAGGGGTGCCCTTCCTCCCCGACCCACCCTCCTCCTCCTCCTCCTCCCCGCAGGAGGGTCCTGCCACCGTCCTCACGGCCGTCAAGAAGAAGGTCAAAAACGTCGGCATCTTCCTCAAGGTGACGCCGCGGCAGGGGCAGAAACAGGGCGAGAACCCCCTGCCGTTTCCCCGTTTCCACCTATTTAACCCCCGATTTCTTTAAAAAAAAAAACCAAAATGGTGGTTTTTTTTAATTTTTTGGGGGTGATTCTCCAAGAACGAGGATGAGGAAGAGGAGGAAGAGGAGAAAGACGAAGCTGAAGACCTCCTCGGCCGCAGCTCCCGGGCGGCTCTATTGACCGAGAGGACGCGGGTGGGTTTTTCAACCTCCCTGGAAACACCCCAAAATAATGATTTTTGAGGTGAAAAAATATGGAAGGGGCGGGGTCAGGGGAAGGGGCGGGGCCTGACGTCACCTCTGCCCCGCCCAGAACGAGCTGACGGCGGAGGAGAAGCGCCGCGCCCACCAGAAGGAGTTGGCGGCTCAACTCAACGAAGAGGCGCGGCGGCGGCTGACGGAGCAGAAGGGCGAGCAGCAGATCCAAAAGTAACCCCGAAACGAGGGAGAAAAGGGTTATTTTTGGGGGGTTTTTCCTCGGTTTTGGGGGTCGCCCCGCCCCCCCTCACGCCGCCGCCCCTCCCCCCCGCGTCCCGGCAGGGCTCGGAAGTCCAACATCTCGTACAAGAACCCGGCGTTGATGCCCAAAGAGCCCCACATCCGCGAGATGAAGATCTACATCGACAAGAAGTACGAGACCGTCATCATGCCCGTCTTCGGCATCGCCACCCCCTTCCACATCGCCACCATCAAGGTGGGGCACCCCAAAAAAAAAACGCTCCCGGAACCCCCAAAAACACCTTGGGAACCCCCGAAATGCCCTGGGAATCCCAAAAAATGCCCAGGGAACTCCAAAAATGCCCCGGGAACCCCAAAAAACACCCTGGGAACCCCAAAAACCGCCCAGGAACTCCAAAAACACCCCAGGAACCCCAAAAAACACCCCAGGTACACCAAAGAATCTCCAGGCACCCCAAAAAACGCCCTGACCCCAATGTTGAGTTTTGGGGGGTTTTGGGGCACAAACGTTGAGTTTTGGGGGGTTTTGGGGTGCAAACGTTGAGTTTTGGGTTGTTTTGGGGTGCAACGTGACCCCCAATGTTGAGTTTTGGGGGTTTTGGGGCACAAACATTGAGTTTTGGGGGCTTTGGGGTGCAAACATTGAGTTGTGGGTGGTTTTGGGGTGCAACCTGACCCCAACGTTGAGGTTTGGGGGGTTTTGGGGCACAAACGTTGAGTTTTGGGGGGATTTGGGGCGCAAATGTTGAGTTTTGTGTGGTTTGGGGGCACAACGTGACCCCAACGTTGAGTTTCGTGGATTTTGGGGTGCAAGCTGACCCCAACGTTGAGTTCTGGGGGGTTTGGGGGCGCAAACGTTGAGTTTTGGGGGGTTTGGGGGCGCAAATGTTGAGTTTTGGAGGATTTTGGGTCACAAACATTGAATTTTGGGTAGTTCGGGGCGCAAGCTGACCCCAATGTTGAGTTTTGGGGGTTTTGGGGCACAAATGTTGAGTTTTGGGGGGTTTGGGGGTGCAAATGTTGGAATTTTGGGGGGTTTTCGGGGTTTTGTGGTGCAAACATTGAGTTTTGGGTAGTTTTGGGGTACAACGTGACCCCCAACGTTGAATTTTGGAGGTTTGGGGGCACAAACATTGAGTTTTGGGTGGTTTGGGGGCGCAAACGTTGAGTTTTGGGTGCTTTTGGGGTACAACCTGACCCCCAGCATTGACTTTCGGGGGATTTTGGGGCGCAACATGTCCCCCCAACCTTGGAATTCGAGGGTTTCGGTGTGCCGCCCGCCCCCCACCTTGGAGCTCCAACCCCACCCCCACCCCCCTTTGGAGCCCCACCCTTCCCCCTATGACCCTTTTGAAGGCTGATGGGTGGGGTTGGGAGGTTGGGTGAGGTTGGGTGGGTGGTTGGGTGGGGTGGGGGGTTGGGTGGGTGGATTGGGGGTTTGGGTGGGGTTGGGTGGGTTGGGGGGTTGGGTGATTGGGGGGTTGGGTGGGGTTGGGTGGGTGGGTGGTTGAGTGGGTGTTTGGGTGGGGTGGGTGGGTGGGTGGGGGGTTGGGTGGGGTTGGGGGATTGGGGGTTTGGGTGGGGTTGGGGGGTTGGGTGGGGGGTTGGGTGGGTTGGGGTGGTTCAACCCCTCGAAATTTTTTGGGGTGACCCCATGGGAACCCCCCCACCCCCCCATTTTCTCCGCCTTCCCCTCCCCCCGCAGAACATCAGCATGTCGGTGGAAGGCGACTACACCTACCTCCGCATCAACTTCTACTGCCCGGGCAGCGCCTTGGGCCGCAACGAGGGCAACATCTTCCCCAACCCCGAGGCCACCTTCGTCAAGGAGATGTGAGTCACCCCCCCCCCCAACCCCCCCTAATTAATTTTTGGGGGGTGGGTGGTTTTTTTGGGGGGGGAGGTGTCTCCCCAAGATGGCCGCCACCCCGGTGTGTCTTGCGCAGCACGTACCGCGCCTCCAACATGAAGACGCCGGGCGAGCAGACGGTGCCGGCCCTCAACCTTCAAAACGCTTTTCGGATCATCAAGGAAGTCCAAAAACGCTACAAAACGCGAGAAGCCGAGGAGAAGGAGAAGGAGGTGAAAAGTGACGTCATCTTTTTGGGGGGGGGGGGGGGGTCTTTGCAAAATCGGGGACCCCCCCCCCACCCCCGTAAACTCCATCCGTGTCTTCTCCAGGGCATCGTCAAGCAAGACTCGTTGGTCATCAACCTCAACCGGAGCAACCCCAAGTTGAAGGACCTCTACATCCGCCCCAACATCGCCCAGAAGAGGATGCAGGGCTCCTTGGAGGCCCACGTCAACGGTGAGGGATGGAGGTGGTGGACCTCACCCAGGTGTCTCCCCGCCCCAAACCGCTCTGAATTCACCCCAAAAATAACCCCCCACCCCAGGTTTCCGCTTCACCTCGGTACGAGGAGACAAGGTGGACATCCTCTACAACAACATCAAACACGCCGTCTTCCAACCTTGCGACGGGGAGATGATCATCGTGCTCCACTTCCACCTCAAGGTCTTCTGGGCGGCGCCACCTTGGGGGCGGAGGCGGGGGTTGTCCGCGACGGGGAGGGGTTGGGAACCCCCAAAACCTCGCGTTTTTGGGGTTTCCCCCTCAGAACGCCATCATGTTCGGGAAGAAGCGTCACACGGACGTCCAGTTCTACACAGAGGTCGGCGAGATCACGACCGACTTGGGCAAACACCAACACATGCACGACCGTGATGACCTCTATGCTGAGCAGGTGGTGGAACATCTCCAGAAGGTTTTCGGGGGGGGGGGGGGGGAAACACCAAAACTGAGGTAAAAAACCCCGTTTTTTCCCTTTTTTCAACCAAAAAATGACAAAGATGGAGCGGGAGATGCGCCACAAGCTGAAGACAGCCTTCAAGAACTTCATCGAGAAGGTGGAAGCGCTCACCAAGGAGGAGCTGGAGTTCGAGGTGCCCTTCCGGGAGCTGGGGTAAGCGGAGCCCGGCGCCGGGGATTTGTGGGGGGTCCTCATCGGTTTGGGGGCGTCTCCGTGGGTTTTGAGGTGGCCTCATGGGGTTTTGAGGGGGCCTCATGGGTTTTTGAGGGGGCCTCGTGGGTTTTTGAGGTGGCCTCATAGGGTTTTGAGGTGGCCTCGTGGGTTTTGAGGTGGCCTCATGGGTTTTTGAGGTGGCCTCGTGGGTTTTGAGGTGGCCTCATGGGTTTTTGAGGTGGCCTCATCATCTTTTGAGGTGATCTCATGGGTTTTTGGGGTCTCTTCATCATTTTCTGGGGTGGCCTCATGGGTTTTTGAGGTGGCCTCATGGTTTCTGAGGTGGCCTCATCATTTTCGAGGTGTCTTCTTGTTTTTTGGGGTCTCTTTATCATTTTTTGAGGTGTCCTTATGGTTTTTGGGGTTTCTTCATCATTTTTTGAGGTGTCCTCATGGGTTTTGAGGTGTCTTCATGTTCTTTTGGGGTGTCTTTAGCATTTTTTGAGGTGTCCTCATCAGATTTTGGGGTGTCCTCATGGGTTTTTGGGGTCTTTTCATCGTTTTTCAGGTGGCCTCATGGGTTTTTGGGGTCTCTTCATCGTTTTTGAGGAGTCCTCATGGGTTTTTGAGGTGTCTTCATGGTTTTTTGGGGTCTCTTTATCATTTTTTTGGCTGTCCTCATGGGTTTTTGAGTGTCTTCATGTTTTTTGGGGGTCTCTTTATCATTCTTTGGGGCGTCCTCATCGTTTTTGAGGTGGCCTCATGGGTTTTTGGGGTGTTCTCATGGGTTTTTGAGGTGTCTTCATGGGTTTTTGAGGTGTCTTCATGTTTTTTTGGGATCTCTTTATAATTTTTTGAGGCGGCCTCATAGTTTTTGTGTTCTCTTCATCGTTTTTTGAGGTGGCCTCATCAGTTTTTGGGGTGTCCTCATGGATTTTGTGTTCTCTTCATCGTTTTTTGAGGTGGCCTCATCAGTTTTTTGGGGTCTCCTCATGGTTTTTGGGGTCCCTTCATCATTTTTTGAGGCGGCATCATGGTGTTTTGAGGTGTCCTCATTATGTTTTGAGGTGGCCTTATCATTTTTTGGGGTCTCTTCATTTTCTGGGCTGGCCTCATGGTTTTTGAGTTGGCCTCATCAATTTTGGGGTCTCTTCATCAGTTTTGAGGTGTCGTTATCCTTTCTGAGGTGTCCTCAGGGTTTCTTCATGCGTTCTCAACATTTTTTGGGGGTGTCCTCCAGTTTTTGGAGGTCTCTTCATATTTTGGAGGGGTCTCTTTGTCTCTTTTCGGGGTTCTCCATCTTTTTTGAGGTGTCCTCAGGGTTTTTGGGGACTCTTCATCATTTTTTGAGGTGCTTTTAACTCTTTTTGAGGGTGTCTCCAAGGTTTTTGGGGTGTCCTCAATTTTTTTGAGGTCTCGTCGTCCTTTTGGGGGGTTACTTCATCTCTTTTTGGGTTCCCCCATCATTTTTGAGGTGTCCTGAAGTTTTTTTGGGGTCTCTTCATCTCTTTGAGGGTTCCCCCATCAGTTTTGGGGATTCCCCCATCGCTTTTGAGGTCCTCTCATGGCTTGTTAAGGCGTTCTCAGGTTTTTTGGGGTCTCCTGATTGCATTTTTGGGGTCTTCTCATGTTTTTTTCAGGTGTTCTCAGGTTTTTTGGGGTCTCCTCATGGTTTTTTGTGGTACCTTCATGGTTTTTTGGAGTCTCCTCATGGTTTCTTGGGGTGTCCTCATCTCTTTTGAGGTGTCCTCATGGTTTTTTGGGGTGTATTCATGGGTTTTTTTGGGTATCTTCATGGTTTTTTGGGGTCACCTCATGGTTTTTTGGGTCTCCTCATGGTTTTTGGGGGTCTATTCACAGTTTTTTGTGTATCTTCATGTTTTTTTGGGGTCTCCTCATGGTTTTTTGAGATCTCCTCGCGGTTTTTGCGGTATCTTCATGGTTTTTTCAGGTGTCTTCTTGGTTTTTTCGGGTCTCCTCACGTTTTTTTTGGGTCTCCTCATGGTTTTTTGGGTCTTCTCATGGTTTTTTGGGGCCTCCTCACGGTTTTTTGGAGTCTCCTCATGGTTTTTTGAGGTCTCCTCACGGTTTTAGGGGTATCTTCATAGTTTTTTCAGGTGTCTTCTTGGGTTTTTTGGGTCTCCTCATGTTTTTTTGGGGTGTCCTCATGGTTTTATGGAGTCCTCTCATGGTTTTTTGGGGTATCTTCATGTTTTTTTGGGTCTCCTCATGGTTTTCTGGGGTATCCTCATGGTTTCTGGGGTGTCTTCATGGTTTCTTGGGGTGTCTTCATGGTTTCTTGGGGTCTCCTCACGGTTTTCTGGGGACGTGTCCGTCCCCCCCGGCAGGTTCAACGGTGCCCCGTACCGCAGCACCTGCCTTCTCCAACCCACCAGCAGCGCCTTGGTCAACTGCACCGAGTGGGTAAGTTTGAGGTTGGGCAGTGATTTTGGGGGAGACCACCAGAACTTGGAGGGGGGGGCTGCCCCACTGACGTCTCCCCACCACTGCAGCCCCCCTTCGTGGTGACCTTGGACGAGGTGGAGCTGATCCACTTCGAGCGCGTCCAGTTCCACCTCAAGAACTTCGACATGGTCATCGTCTACAAGGACTACAGCAAGAAGGTCACCATGATCAACGCCATCCCCGTCGCCTCCCTTGACCCAATCAAGGAGTGGCTCAAGTAGGCCCCGCCCCACCCCCTTCCTTTACCAGCCCCGCTCCACCCCGCCCGCTCACCCTCCTCTTCCTCCTCTTCCTCCTCCAGCTCTTGCGATCTCAAGTACACGGAGGGTGTCCAGTCCCTCAACTGGACCAAGATCATGAAGACCATCGTGGATGATCCCGAGGGCTTCTTCGAGCAGGGGGGTTGGTCCTTCCTGGAGCCTGAGGGCGAGGTAACGCGTTTTGGGGGGGGGGGGCCCCGCCCATGGGCTTGGCCCCACCCTCAGCTTCTCCAAGTTGTCCCCGCCCCTTGGTGGCCCCACGAGATAGGTTCTCCGGGTTGGCCCCACCCCGAGGTTGGCCCCAACCTTGGTGGCCCCACCCCTCCATGGCCCCACCCCTCCATGGCCCCACCCTGGTGGCCCCGCTCCTTGGTGGCCCCACCCCAGGTTGTCCTCGTTGTCCCCAGGGCAGCGACGCGGAGGTGGGCGAGTCTGAGTCGGAGATGGAGGACGAGACCTTCAACCCGTCGGAGGAGGACTACGAGGAGGAGGAGGAGGACAGCGATGAAGATTATTCCTCCGAGGCCGAGGAGTCAGGTGGGGGTGGGGGGGAGGGGTGGCACGTCCCCAAGGAGGACGTCGTGGCCTCTGGGGTGATGGCAAATCCCCATGGAGGCCACCAATGTCCCCACGGAGGCCACCAGAACCCCTGGGAGATGCCACCATGTCCCCACGGAGGCCACCAGGTCCCCAGAGAGGCTACCACATCACTTTAGAGACCACCAAAACCCCTGGGAGAGGCCACCAGGTGCCCATGGAGGCCACCAGAACCCCTAGGAGATGCCACCAGGTCCCCACGGAGGCCACCATGTCTCTATGGAGGCCACCAGGTGCCTTTGGAGGCCACCAAAAACCCTGGATGGCCACCACATCCATATAGAGGCCCCCAGAACCCCTGGGAGATGCCCCCCATGTCCCCATGGAGGCCACCATGTCCACATGGAGGCCACCACATCTCCTTGGAGGCCACCAGAACCCCTTGGAGATGCACCCCACGTCCCCACGGAGGCCACCAGAACCCCAGGGAGATGCCACCAGGTCCCCATGGAGGCTGTCACATCCCCACGGAGGCCACCAAAACCCCTGGGAGATGCCTCCCACGTCCCCTTGGAGGCCACCAGAACCCCTGGGAGATGCCCCCCACGTCCCCATGGAGGCCCCCAGAACCCTGTGGAGGCCCCCAGAACCCCTTGGAGGCCACCAAAAGCCCTTGGAGATACCAACCACGTTCCCATGGAGGCCACTGTGTCCCCATGGAGGCTACCACATCTCCTTGGAGGCCACGAAACCCCTTGGGAGATGCACCCCATGTCCCCGCGGAGGCCCACAGAGCCCCTTGGAGGCCACCAAAAGCCCTTGGAGATACCAACCACGTTCCCATGGAGGCCGCCCTGTCCCCATGGAGGCCCCCAGAACCCCTTGGAGGCCCCGAAAACCCCTGGGAGATGCCCCCCATGTCCTCGCGGAGGCCCCCAGGTCCCCTGGGAGATGCCCCCCATGTCCCCGCGGAGGCCCCCAGAACCCCTTGGAGGCCCCCAGGTCCCCACGGAGGCCCCCAGAACCCCTTGGAGGCCCCCAGGTCCCCATGGAGGCCACAAGAACCCCATGGAGGCCCCCAGGTCCCCTGGGAGATGCCCCCCATGTCCCCACGGAGGCCCCCATGTCCCCACGGAGGCCCCTAGAGCCCCTCCCCCGTTGCAGAGTACTCCAAGGAGTCGCTGGGCAGCGAGGAGGAGAGCGGCAAGGACTGGGACGAGCTGGAGGAGGAAGCCCGGAAAGGTGAGTCCAAGGGGGGGGGGGAGTGTTGGGGACCCCCCCCTGAAATATGGGGGACCCCCCTGACCCCTCCCCTCCCCCCGCAGCCGACCGGGAGAGCCAATACGAGGAGGAGGAGGAGCATGGCCGCAGCCGGAAGAGGAAGGCTCCCGCCGGCCGCGGGAGCCACCCCCGCAATCCGGGGCCCCCCAAAAAGAAGAGGAAGTAGGGGACCCCTCCCCCGCCCCCCAAAAAAACCCCACCCCCCCCTCACCCCCCATGAAAAATTTTGGGGTCCCTCGTGAAAAACCCGGGGTCGTCGCGAAAATTTGGAGGGAATTTCGGCCGTTCCCGTGCGGCGCGTTGAGGGCCCCCCCTCAAAATCTGGGGGGGTTTCCTTCAAAATAAGGCTGTTTTCAAAATTTGGGGGGGCGCCCCGTAAATTTCGGAGGGGTTTTCCCTGAAATTTTGGGGGTTCTCCTCGGAATTTGGAGGATTTCTTCAAATTTCAGGTAAATCTGAAAAAACTTTGGAGGATTTCCTGAAATTTGGGGTAAATCTGAAAATAAATTGTAGGATTTCCTGAAATTTTGGGTAAATCTGAAAAAAGTTTAGAGGATTTCCTGAAATTTTGCGTAAATCTGAAAAAAGTTTGGAGGATGTCCTCAAATTTGGGGTAATTCAAAAAAAATTTGGAGTATTTTCTCAAATTTGAGGTCATTCTGAAAAAATTTGGGGTCCCACCCTGAAATTTTTGGGGGGTCTCCTCAAAATTTATACACACTGCCCTCAAAATTTTGGGGGTTCCTCCCGTAAAACTTGGGGTCCTTCTCCAAAATTCTCGGTTTTCCTCAAAATTTTGCTCTTTTTTTCCTTAGATTTGGGGTTCTGAAATTTTTGAGGTCCCTCCTGCAAATTTTGGGGTTCTCACCCAATATTTTGGGGTTCCCCTCTGAAAATTTGAGGTCTCTCCTGCAAAATTGGGGTTTTTCCCTCAAAATTTGGGTATCCCCGCTAAAAATGTTGGGGTTCTCCTTAAAAATTTGGGGTCCCCTAAAAATTTGGAGGGTTTTCCCCCCTGATTTGCTGGTTCTTCTCAAAATTCGGGGCTTCCCCTTAAATTTTGGGGTTCCCCCTCGAAATTTGGGGTCCCTCCAGAAAATTTTGGGGTTTCTCCTAAAAAATTTGAGGGTTTTCCCCAAAATTTGGGCGTTTTTCCTCAAAGATTGGGGATTTTTCCTCAAAATCTGGGGGGTTTCCTCAAATTTTGTTTTTTTTCCTCAAAATTTGGGGCTTTTTCTTCAAAATATGGGGGGTTTCTTCAAAATTTTGTGGGTTTTCCTCAAAATTTGGGGGGGTTTCCTCAAAATTTTAAGGTTTTCCTCAAAATTTGGGGGGTTTTCCTCAAAATTTTAGGGTTTTCCTCAAAATCTGGGGGTCCCCCTATAGTTTTGGGGTTTTTTTTTTTCTCCAAATCTGGGGTCCCCTTTTCTCGTTCCTCACCAGTTTTTTTGGGGGGGACCCCAAAATCCCCCGGGGGACCCCAAAACCCCTCCCCCACCCCCCCTTTTATGGTTTTTTTTGTTTTCTTCTTTTGTTTTTGTTTTATTTTTTAATTTCGCTCTATTTATGGGCGGGGGAGGGGGGTCCCCCCGCTTTCTTGGGGGGGTCCCCTCTTTTTTAGGGGGGTCCCCCCTTCTTTCTCACCCCGCCCCCCCCGGGATCTCTCCGTAGGCCGTAGCTGTCGCTCTTTTCCAGTCGTTCAATAAAGAGAAAAGTGGTTTTTTTAAGGTTTTTTAACTAAAAAGTGACTTTTTTCACCCCCCCCCAAACCCCCAAATCCCCCCCTGCCCCCCCAAAACGGGGCAAAACCAGTGGAAATGGGGGAAAAACCAGTTTAGATCAGGGAAACCAGTAGGAAATGGGGGCTAAAGTGGGTCGAGGGGGGTTAAACCAGTTTGAACTGGGTCTAAACCAGTCTGAGGGGGGCTAAACTAGTTTAAAAGGGGCTAAACCAGTTTGAACTGGGGCTAAGCTAGTTTGAGGGGGCTTAAACCAGTTTGAAGGGGGTTAAACCAGTTTGAACTGGGGCTAAGCTAGGTTGAGGGGGCTTAAACCAGTTTGAAGGGGGTTAAACCAGTTTGGACTGGGGCTAAACCAATTTGAGAGGGTTTAAACCAGTTTGAAGGGAGATAAACCAGTTTGAAATGGAGTTAATACCACTACAATTGGGTGAAACCAGTTTAAATTGGGGTTAAACCAGTATAAACGGGGCTGAACTGGTTTGAGTGGTGTTAAACCAGTTTGAAAGGGGTGTAACCAGTATGAACTGGCACAAAACCATTTGGGGGAGGGGTTTGAAACCAGTTTAAATGAGGTGAAACCAGTATGAACTGGGATTAAACCAGTTTGAGGCACGCAAACCAGTTTTGGTGGGGTTAAACCAGTTTGAAACGGGCTTAAAACCAGTACAAATGGGATTAAACCAGTTTAAATGGGGTGAAACCAGTTTGAACGGGGTTGGACCAGTATAAACAGGGCCAAACCAGTTTGAGGGGGGGTTAAACCAGTTTGGAATGGGGTTAAAACCCATATAAATGGGGTTAAACCAGTTTGAAAGGGGTGAAACCAGTAAGAACTGGGGCAAAAGCAGTTTAAAGGGGGCTAAACCAGTTTCAGTGGCGTTAAACCGGTGTAAAATGGGCCGATCCAGTTTGATCGGTGGGGGTTTAAACCAGTTTAAAGGGGTAAAACCAGTATGAACTGGGGCCAAACCAGTTTGAGCGGGGCTAAACCAGTTTAAATGGGGCAAAACCTGTTTGACTGGGGTTAAACCAGTATAAACTGGAGTTAAACCAGCTTAAAGGGGTAAAACCAGTATCAACTGGGGCCAAACCAGTTTGACTGGGAGTTAGACCAGTGGAAATGGGGTCAAACCAGTATGGAGTGGGGTTATATCAGTTTAAATGGGGCCAAACCAGTCTGAGCGGGGGTTAAACCCGTTTAAGTGGGGCCAGACCAGTATGAATTGGGGTTAAACCAGTATAAACTGGGGTTAGACCAGTGTAAAAGGGCCCGAACCAGCACGAACTGGGACGGCGCCACAGCCCCGGGCCCCGCCCCTTCGGCGGGCCCGCCCCGCCCCCGCTGCGATTGGCAGACGGGCGGTGCAATCCCGTCCCTCCCTCCGCGCGCCGTGCCCAGTCACCGCCCGCGCTGCCTCCACGTTCCGCCCACCCAGCTCCGCCACCAATCAGCGCGCGTCAGGGAGAGCGCGCCGCGCATGCGCACAGGAACCAAGCCCCCCTCCACACACGCTCCTCCTGGGGGCGGGGAAAGCGCCGGCACGCCCCCCAATCCCTATTGGTAGACCGGGAGGCGGCCGTCGCGGGTAGCCAATCGCCTTCAATCCCCGCCCCCGCCGGTGGATTGACAAGACGGCTCCACCACTCCCCGCCTCTCCACCCCCTCCCGCGCTGCGGCGGGCTCCCCCCTTTTATTGGCCGCTCGCTTGACGGACGTCCCGCCGCACCAATCAGAACGCCGGGTTGGTGGCGAGGGGGCGGGGCCTCCCGCTCTCCCCCTCCGAGCGGCGCAGAGGGCGGCGCGGGCGCCATTTTGTGAGGAGCCCCCGAAGGCGGCGGCGGCGGCGGCGGGAGCGGAGCCGGGGCCGGAGCGGTGAGGGGGAAGGGGGCGGGGGGGGGGGGGGGGAGCGCTCAGTGAGGGGGGGGAGGGGCACGCTGTGGGGGAGGGGGCCGTTTTGTGGCGGGAGGGAAGGAGGAGGAGGGGATAATGGCGGCGCAACCACCCCCCCACCCCACCTCCCCCACGGATCCTCCTCACGCCGTCAGGGAACGAGGCGGGATCATCGTGGGGAGGATGAGGACGGTGAGGGTGAGGCGGGGGTGGGGATGGGGGGAGGAAGATGAGGGAGGATTTGAAAGGGGGGGGGGCTGTTGGGGGGGGGCGCCCCCTCACCCTTCTGAGGGGGTGGGCGTGGTTTGGGGCGTGGTTTACGGGGTGGGCGTGGCCTGGGGGTGTTGTTATGGGGGGGCTCGTTGTGCTTCTCTTCCAGGCTCCTCTCGGCAGCGGGGGTGTCTCCACCCACACACACACACACACCCCTCACCCCAGATTCGGGGGGTTGCCCCTCCCCCAACCCGTTTTGGGGGGCTGGCCCCTCCACCCACCCCTTGGGGGGGTGACATATCCCCTCCCCCCCTTTTTAGGGGGGTAAAATCTCCGCGCCCCCCCCATTATAGGGGGGGGGCGAAAAGGGGGAAATTCGCCTTTTCCACCTCGGTTTTGGGGCGAAAGGGGGAAAATGTCCTTTTCCTGGTGATTTTTCAGGTGAAAATGACCCAAACCCGCCTTTTCCCGCCCCTTTTTTGGGGTCAAACCCGGGGAAATCGGGGTCAAAATAACGCGCGCACACACACCCCGCCCCCCCCCCCGATGGATTTTTGGGGTGAAATTTGGGGGAAATTGAAAAATAATCCCCCTTTTCCACCTCGGTTTTGGGGGAAAAGCAGCAGGAATCGCCTTTTCCACGTGGCCTCGGGTGGTTAAAATGGCACAAACCCCCTTTTTGGCCTCTTTTTTGGGGGGAAAAACAGGGTAAATCCCCCCCTCCCCATCCCTTTTTTGGGGCCAAACCAGGGAAATTCCCCTTTTCCGCCTCATTTTGGGGGCCAAAACTCGATCAATCCCCCTTTTTCACCTCACTTTTGGGACTAAAACTCTTCAAATTCCCCCCTTTTCACTTCAATATTGGGACTAAAACTCTTGAAATCCCCGTTCTTTCACCTCATTTTTGGGCCCAGACTCCCCAAATCCCCCTTTTATGATTCAGTTTTGGGGCCAAAACTCTCTAAATCGCCCTTTTTCACCTCATTTCTGAGCCTAAAACTCCCCAAATTCCCCCTTTTTCCCCTCAATTTTGGGCTCAGAGTTCCCTAAATCTCCATTTTTCGCCTCACTTCTGGGCTAAAACCCCCAAATGCCCCTTTATCACCTCACTTTTGGGACTGAAACTCCTTAAACCTCCCTTTTTCACCTCATTTTGGGGACTGCAATTCCCTACATCCCCCTTTCCCACCTCAATTTTAGGCCCAAAACACCCTAAATCTTCCTTTTTCACCCCATTTTTGGGACAAACCTCACTAAATGCCTCTTTTTTTACCATGCTTTTGGGCCCAAGATGGTAAATTTCCATTTTCCACCTCAATTTTGGGCCCAAAACTCTCTGAATCTCCATTTTCCACCTCAATTTTGGGCCCAAAACTCTCTGAATCTCCATTTTCCGCCTCACTTTTGGGCTAAAACTCTCTGAATCCCTCGTTTTTCACCTCAGTTTTGGGCCCAAAACTATAAATCCCCGTATTTTTACCTCATTTTTGGGGTAAAAGTGGAGGAAAAGACCACTTTTCCCACCTCACGTTTGGGGCCATGGACCCCTCCCCCACCTTCACATTTTGGGGCCGAACCCCCCAATTCCCCCCTTTTAGGCCTCTTGGGGGGGGTGTGTCAAAGGGGGCTCTGGCCTCTCCCCCCACCGTCACTTTTGGGGTGAAACCCCCCCTTCGGGGGGGGAGGCCCCTCCCCCACCCCCATTACCCCTCCCCCCCCATTTAAAACGGGGGGGCGCCACCCCTCCCCCCGCTGGGGGGGTGCCCCCCCCCTCCGAGGGGGGTCCCCCCGAATGGGGGGGTGGGGGAGGGGTGCGGGGCGGGGGAGGGGGGGGGTCGCTCAACCTCTCCCCTTCTCCTTCCACAGGGCCCAGCGAGGCGCAGCCCCCCCGCGGCGGAGCCGGCCCCTCCCCCACCCCGCCCCTCCCCCGCCCCTCCCCCCCACCCGGCGCCGTTTTGGGGGCGAAGCCCCGCCCCCTTTCCCCCCTCCCCCACCCCCCCACCGACGGGGGGGAGGGGCGCCGCTCTTGCGGGGGAGGGGGTGGGGCTGGGGGGCGGGGGCAGGAAGCAAAGGGGGGGCGGGGCCTCGTTTTGGGGGTGACTCGTGGGGGAGGGGCACGAGGGGAGGGGGCGGGGCCCCCCTCCCCCCCCCGCCCTAACCCCCCCGCCCCCCCTCTTTTGTCTTTTCACAGCGCGATTTTTTTAGAGCCGGCGGCGACCGTAAGTGCCAAATTCTCCTTTTTTTCCCCCCAAAAAATCGATCTCTTAAAAAAAAAACCAAAACCACACAAAACGGACAGCCCCTCCCCCCCCCTTCGCCACGCCCCCCCGCCACGCCCCCCACCCCCCCCGGGGCCCCCCACCGCCTCTCCCCCCCCTCCCGCCACATTTTGAGGGGGGGGGTTTGGGGGTGTTCGTTCACCCCTTTTCGCCCCTCCCCCTGGAACACCCCTCCCCCACCCCGCCCCTCCCCCCGCCCCTCCCCCAACCCAACAGCCCCCCCCTCCCCCAATTACCAAAATCCACCCAAAATGCCCCGAATCGGGCGGGGGTTGGGCCGCCCCTCCCCCCACCCCACCCCCCGCTGGAATTTTCCGGGGTTTTGACTGTTTTTGATTGTTTTTAGTAAATTTTCCCCCCCTCAAATTTTTATTTTTTTTTTTAATTTTTTTTTTAATTTTTTATTTTTAACTTTTTTATTTTTTAAAAAACTTTTAAAACTTTTTTTTTTAATTTTTTTTTTTTTAATTTTTTATTTTTTCCCCTCCCCCCACCCCCGGCTTTGGCCATTTTTCGGGCCCGCCCCTCCCCCCCAAGCCCCTCCCCCTTCACCCCACCCCCCACACGCCGCCGCCGACCCACGGACGCCCCTCCCCCCCCCACCGGAGCGGCTCGAGCCCCCCCTCCCCCCCCACGGTAAGAGAAGGGGGTGGGGCTTTGTGACAAGGGGGCGGGGCTAGCGAGGCGGGTATGCTAATGAAGGGGCGGGGCTCATTAACCCCCCTCCCCCCAAAGGCAGGGTGGGGGGAAGCCCCTCAGTAATGCTAATTAATGCATTATGCTAATTAATAAGTGATATGCTAATGAGGGGTGCTAATTAAGGCGATATGCTAATGAGGGGCACTAATTAATAAGCGATGCTAATGAGGGGTGGCCACATGGAGCAGCCCAAGATGGCGGGTGGGCCAATCAGGGCCCTTGTTACTAATTAGGGCCTCGTTAGGGCTAATGGGGGGGGCTAATGAGGGGCGGGGCTAATTGAGGGCAGGGCTACTGATGCATGGCGGGGAGGGGACCCCCCCAGTTTGGGGTCCTGGGAAT
>NC_134308.1:149210-231565 GCF_949628215.1 Phalacrocorax aristotelis | reverse complement strand
GGGGTCCCCAGACACCTGGGTCCCCTCTGGGGTGGGCGAGTGTCTGCCAAGATGCCTGGGTCCCCTTTAAGGGTGGGTGAGGGTCCCCCTCGATTCTCTTTGGGGAGAGGGGCGGGTCCCCATGATGCCTGGGTCCCCTTTAGGGGTGGGCGGGGGTCCCTCTGGATGCCTGGGTCCCCTTTGAGGGTGGGTGGGTGTCTCTCCAGACCCCCTTTTGGGGTGGCTGGGGGTCCCACGGATGCCTGGGTCCCCATTGCGCTCCATGCCTCAGTTCACCCACTCCCATCCCCCAACCTACTTATCTCACAAATTGCTGCTGGGGGTGGGGGTTAGGGGCGAGGGGCGGGGCTGGGGTTGGGTGTGGCAGGTGGGCGTGGCCTGCTGAGCCCCACCCTCCCCAGGAAGCAGTGCATCGAGCTGGAGCAGCAGTTTGACTTCCTGAAAGACCTGGTGGCGGCCGTGCCCGACATGCAGGGGGAGGGCGACGAGCCCCATGGCGAGGGCGAGCGGGGACCCCGAAGGTGGGCAGGGGTCCCCCCCTGAATGCCTGGGGCCCCCCCAAATGCCAGGGTCCCCTCAAACACCCTGGTCTTCCCCTGAACGGCAGGGTCCCCCCCAGACGCCAAGGTCCCCCCCCAGACACCCTGATCCCCCCCGAACGCCTGGGTGCCCCCCCAAATGCCTGGGACCCCCTCCCATGAACACCTGGGTGGCCCCCCAAATGTCAAACTTGCCCCCAAACGCCTGGAACCCTCCCCAAATGTCTGGGTCCCCCCCCCGAAAGCCTAGGTCCCCCACAAATGCTAGGGTTCCCCCTGAATGCCTGGGACACCCCCAAAACACCAGGGCCCCCCACCAGACACCTGGTTCCCCCCCCCCGAACACTTGGGTGCCCCCCCAAATGCCAGGGTTCTCCCAAAATGCCTGGGACCCCCCTGAAATACCTGGTTCCTCCCCAAAAGCCTGGGTCCCCCCCAAGCACCTGGACCCCCCCCAAATGCCTGAGAGCCCCTGAAACACCTGGCTGCCCCCCCAAATGCCAAGGTTCCCCCCAAATGCCTGGGAACCCCCCCAAAAACCTGGGTCCCCCCCAAACACCTGGGCACCCCCCCCCCCCCCCAAATGCCTGTGTCCCCCTCCCCAGACACCGGGGTGTCCCCCCCAACGCCTGGGTCCTGATGTGGGTGCTGAGGGGGGAGGGTCACCCAGACACCTGGGTTCCTTGGGTATTGGGGGGCGGGGGGGTTCCCCAGATGCCTGAGTCCCTGATAGGGGGTGTCGGGGGGGGGGTCTCTTACAGGGGTCGTCGCCCAGGCACCGGCCGGAAGAATGGGGGTCCTGGGGCGAAGGGGAAGGACCCCAAACAGTCGGGGACGGACTCGGAACAGGAGGTGGGGGGGGGGGGCACCCGGGGGGGGCACCTGAACGCCTGGGTCCTCTTTGGGGGGGTGGGTCCCCAGGGAGGTGGGGGGGGCGCCTGGACACCTGGATCCCTTGAGGGTGGGGGGGGTCCTTTAAGGGTGGGGGGGTCCCTGGGGTGTTTGGGGGGGTCTCCTTGGATCTGAGGAGGGGATTTCCCAAACTCCTGGGTCCCATTTGAGGGGTGGGTGGGGGTCCCCCGTGGAGGTGGGGGTACCTGGATGCCTGGGTCCCTTGAGGGTTGGAGGGTCCTTTAAGGGTGGGGGGTCCCTGGGCCGTGGGGGGGTCCCCTTGGATTTGGGGGGTGGGTCCCAGACTCCTGGGTCCCATTTGGGGGATGGGTGGGGGTCCCCATGGAGGTGGGGGGTGCCCAGATGCCTGGGTCCCTTAAGGGTGGGGTTCCCTGGGGGGCTTGGGGGTTTTTCTTGGAGGTGGGGGGGGGTGTCCCAGACCCCTGGGTCCCCTTTGGGGGGTGAGTGGGGGTCCCCTTGGAGGTAGGGGTGGGCACCCAGACCCCTGGGTCCCCTTTGGGGGGTGGGTGGGGGTCCCCATGGAGATGGGGGGTGACCAGATGCCTGGGTTCCTTAAGGGTGGGGGGGGCTTGGGGGGGGTCTCAGGCCCCTGGGGATGGGGGTGGGGGGAAGGGGTCTCTCACCATCTGGGTTCCCTCGTTGTCATCGTGTGCCCCCCCTCCCCGATTCCCCCCCCCAGGAGGACTCTGAGGACAGCGACAGCGACGGGGAGGAGGAAACGCCGCAGCCCCCCCCTGCCCGACCCCCCCTCAACTTCTCCAGGTACCGGCCCCGGACATCTGGGTCCCCTTTTTTTGGGGGGTGGAGGGGGGGAAGGGGCACACCTGGATGCCTGGGTCCCTTTTTTGGGCTGGTTTGGGGGGGGGGGGGGGGGGGGCTGCAGCAGGACCCCCCCCTCAGACACCCAGGTCCCTCGTTGGGGGGGGGGGGGTGTCCCTTTTTGGGGGTGTTTGGGGGGGGGGCTGCAGCAGGACCCCCACCAGGTCCCTTTTTAGAGGTGTTTTTGTGAGTGTTTGGGGGGGGTCCCCTTTTTGGGGATGGGGGGGCTGCAGCAGAACACCCCCCCCGGATGCCTGAGTCCCTTTTTGGGGGTGTTTGGGGGGGGCTGCAGCAGGACCCCCCCCCGTCCCTTTTTGGGGGTGTTTGGGGGTGTGTGTGTCCTTTTTTGGGAGTGTTTTGGGGGGGGTGTCCCTTTTTGGGGGTGTTTGGAGGGGGCTGCAGTGGGACACACCCCCCCGAATGCCTTAGTCCCTTTTTGGGGGGGGGGTTGGGGGGGTGTCTCTCTTTTTGGGGGGGTTTTGGGGGGGGTGGGGGCTGCAGCAGGACAACGCCCCCCCCCCAGCCGCCCAGGTCCACTGACCCCTCTCCCACAGCCCCGGGGTGCCCTTTGCGCCGCTGGGACCCCCCGCGCTTCCGGGGGGGCTCCCGGGGGGGCTCCCCCCAGCCCCCGGTCCCCCCCGCCCCCCCGAGGAAGAGGAGGATGAAGACTACGACTCCTAGCAGCCCCTCCCCCCCCACCCCCCATTATTTTTTGCCTGTTTTCCCAGGATTTCAACCCATTTCAGGGCCAGGTGCCACCTCCCAGTACGGTCTTACTGGGAGCGTGGGCCTTGCACCAGTTGGGGGGCTGGGGGAGGGTACTGGGAGCACTGGGAGGGAGGGGCCCCCCCCGCTGCCCCATGCTGGGTTGAGGGCACTGGTGTAATGAGTTGTGCCCGTTCTTAGGTGGGGGGGGGGCTGGGTTGGGGAGGCTCAGCCCGGATGCCTGGGTCCCCCCTCCTGGATGCCTGGTTCCCCTTTTTGGGGGGGGTGTGGTGTGGGGGGTGGGGGTGGGGGGAAGGGTTGGTTTTGGGGCCCTTTGGTGGCTTTTAACGAGTCGGGGGGTTTTGTATCGGCTCAATAAAGTTCCTGTTTCCGTAAACCTGGGTGTCTCCCCCCGAAACCCGGGGACCCCCCCAAACCCCTGGGGTTCCCCCCGAACTCCGGGGACCCCCCAAACCCCCGGTTCCCCTCCAAATTCTGTGCCTCCCCCCCCAGTCCTGCCTCCCCCACCCCGTACTGGGTCCTCCGTTCCCTCCTCCACCGCTAGGGGGCAGCAGAGACCCGCCCCGCCCCCTATAGGGGCCCTATAGGAGCCCCCGGGAGGACCTATAGGATCTATAGGAGTCCATTGGGGGGGTTACAGGGACTTAAAGGAGGCTCCAGAGGAGTCTATTAGGGGCCTATAGGGCCTTTGGGCTGGTTTACAGGGACCTATAGGAGCTCCGAGGCAATATAGGCACCTATAGGAGCTCATAAGGGTGTTCATTGGGACTTATGGGGGTCTGTAGGGGCCTATAGGAGCTCACAGGGGCTTTTAGGCACCTATAGGAGCCCATAAGAGGGTTCATAGGGGCTTATGGTGGTCTGTAGGAGCTTTGTAAGGGCCTATAGGAGCTCATAGGGGGGTCATATGGATCTATAGGAGCCCTTAGGGGGTTTATAGGAGCCGATAGGAGGGTTTATAGGGCCGCAGGCGATCTACAGGGTGCTATAGGGGGAGCTATACAGGTTTGTGAGGGTCTGTAGGGAAGCTGTAGGGGCTTATAAAAGCTTACAGGAGGTTGTAAGGCCTTATAAGGGCACATAAAGGATCTATAGGGGTCTATAATGGTGGCATAGCGGCCCACAGCACATCTTGGAGGGGCTTCACAGGGAGCCGCAGGCGGTCTGTAGGGTCCGACAGGCTGTTGTGGAGGGGCTATAGGGGATCGCTAGAAGGCTAGTGGGTCTCTATAGGGGCCTGGGGGTGTCTATAAGGTCCCTATAGGCAGTATTGGGGTCACGGAGGCATTCCTCAGGGTCTAGAGTGGGGCCCACAAGGGGGCCGGGGGGAGGTGCTAAGGGGGCGGGGGTCGATCTATGGGGGTCCTGGTGTACGGGGAGGGGTCTAAAGGACATCTATAGGGGGTCTATGGGGGGTCTATAGGCCCCTGCGGGCGCGTGTGGGGCCGGCGGGCGGGGGGACCCAGGCGTCCGGTGGCCCCAGGCGTCCGAGCGCCCGCGGCGCTGGAATCCGCCTCCCCCCCCCGCCCCCCCCCCCGGCCTAATCCCGGTGGTGACACTTTAACCAAAAGAGCCGCTTTTCGCCTTATATAACGGGGCCGGCGGGAGGGGGGACCCCGGGGACGGGGACGTCACCCCCAGGAGGCCAGGTAGGGGTTGGGGACAGCGGGGGGGGGGATGTGGGGACAGCGGGGGGGGGGGGAGCGTAGGAGGGGGACCCTGAGGGGCACAGGGGGGACGGGGGGGGGGGGTTGGGGACATCATGGAAGGGACCTGGGAGGGGTTGGGGACATCGCGGGGGCGGGGGGTTGGGGACAGGTTGGGGACATCGTGGGGGGACGTGGGAGGGGTTGGGGACATCAGAGAGGGGTTGGGGACATCGAGGGGGGACATGGGAGAGGTTGGGGGCATCGTGGGGGGGCGTGGGAGGGGTTGGGGACATCAGAGAGGGGTTGGGGACATCGTGGGTGGACATGGGAGAGGTTGGGGACATCAGAGAGGGGTTGGGGACATCGAGGGGGGACGTGGAATGGGTTGGGGTCAGGTTGGGGACACCGTGGGTGGACGTGGGAGAGGTTGGGGACATCGTGGGGGGACGTGGGAGGGGTTGGGGACATCAGAGAGGGGTTGGGGACATCGAGGGGGGACGTGGAATGGGTTGGGGTCAGGTTGGGGACATCGTGGGTGGACGTGGGAGAGGTTGGGGACATCAGAGAGGGGTTGGGGACATCGAGGGGGGACGTGGGAGGGGTTGGGGACAGGTTGGGGACATCAAGGGGGGACGTGGGAGGGGTTGGGGACAGGTTGGGGACGTCGTGGAGGGGACCTGGGGTGGGTTGGGGACATCAGGACAAGTTGGGGACATCAGGACAGGGTGGGGACATCACGGAGAGGGGACGGGGCAGACTGGGGACATTGGGGAGGGGCACGGTGGGGGCTTGGGATGGGCTGGCGATGTGGGATGGGTTGGGGACATCAGAGAGGGGTTGGGGACATCACAGAGGGGACGTGGGGTGGGTTGGGGACAGGTTGGGGACATCATGGGGGGACATGGGAGAGGTTGGGGACATCAGAGGGGTTGCGGACATCGAGGGGGGATCTGAGAGGGGTTGCGGGCAGGTTGGGGACATCACGGAGAGGAGATGGGGTGGGTTGGGGACATCAGAGAGGGGACAGGGACAAGTTGGGGACCCTGAGGGGCAAGGTGGGGATGTGGGGGGGTTGAGGACATCATGGAGGGGTTGGGGACATCAGGACAGGTTGGGGACATCACAGAGGGGACCTGGGAGGGGTTGGGGGACACAAGGGGTGTGGGGACATTGCTGTGGGGACACGTTGGGGACATCGAGGAGTGGTTGGGGACTGGGGGACATCAGGGACACCAGAAGAGGGTACATGGGGGAGGGGTTTTGGCCATCGAGAGGTTGGGGACATTGGAGAGGGGACATGGGGTGCCCTGGGGATGGGGGGGGGGGAGGGGGACACACGGGGGTGGGACGTGCTGGGGACATCAGAGAGGGGACCCTTCACCTTGGGGACACGGGAGGCGCAGCTGGCCGGATGTCCCCGTCCCCAGGGAGCCACGCTGGGAGGGGTTGGGGACATCAGGAGGGCTTGGGGACGCGTGACGCAAGTTGGTGACACCGTCCCCCATCTGAGGCGTGTCCTTGGTGGTCACCATGTGTGTCCCCCGCTGTGTCCCCGCGGCCCCTGTCCTTCTGCCTGTCCCCATGTCCCAGTGTCCCCCTGTCCCTGTGTCCCCAGTCCCCTTGTCCTGGTGTCCCCATCTTAACACAGGTGTCTGAGCTGGGTCCGCACAACGTCCCTGTGGGTGGCCATGTCCCCTGTGATGGTGTCCCCATGGATGGGTGTCCCCATGGATGACTGTCCCCATGGGTGATGGTGTCCCTGTGGGTGATGGTGTCCCCATGGATGACTGTCCCCATGGGTGATGGTGTCCCCATGGGTGATAGTGTCCCCTGTGGGTGGTGGTGTCCCTGAGGGTGATAGTGTCCCCATGGATGACTGTCCCCATGGGTGATGGTGTCCCCATGGGTGATGGTGTCCCCGTGGACGACTGTCCCCATGGGTGATGGTGTCCCCGTGGGTGATGGTGTCCCCGTGGGTGATAGTGTTCCCTGTGGGTGGTGGTGTCCCTGAGGGTGATGGTGTCCCCGTGGATGACTGTCCCCATGGGTGATGGTGTCCCCATGGGTGATGGTGTCCCCGTGGGTGATAGTGTCCCCTGTGGGTGGTGGTGTCCCTGAGGGTGATAGTGTCCCCATGGATGACTGTCCCCATGGGTGATGGTGTCCCCGTGGGTGATGGTGTCCCCATGGATGACTGTCCCCATGGGCGATGGTGTCCCCATGGGTGATAGTGTCCCCTGTGGGTGGTGGTGTCCCTGAGGGTGATAGTGTCCCCATGGATGACTGTCCCCATGGGTGATGGTGTCCCCGTGGATGATGGTGTCCCCATGGACGACTGTCCCCATGGGTGATGGTGTCCCCGTGGGTGATGGTGTCCCCGTGGATGACTGTCCCCATGGGTGATGGTGTCCCCGTGGGTGATGGTGTCCCCGTGGACGACTGTCCCCATGGGTGATGGTGTCCCCGTGGGTGATGGTGTCCCCATGGGTGATGGTGTCCCCGTGGACGACTGTCCCCCATGGGCGATGGTGTCCCCACAGGTGATGGTGTCCCTGTGGGTGATGGTGTCCCCATGGATGGGTGTCCCCGTGGACGACTGTCCCCCATGGGTGATGGTGTCCCCGTGGGTGATGGTGTCCCCATGGATGGGTGTCCCCGTGGACGACTGTCCCCCATGGGCGATGGTGTCCCCACAGGTGATGGTGTCCCTGTGGGTGATGGTGTCCCCATGGATGGGTGTCCCCGTGGACGACTGTCCCCCATGGGTGATGGTGTCCCTGTGGGTGATGGTGTCCCCATGGATGACTGTCCCCATGGGCGATGGTGTCCCCACAGGTGATGGTGTCCCCATGGATGACTGTCCCCATGGGCGATGGTGTCCCCACAGGTGATGGTGTCCCCATGGATGACTGTCCCCATGGGCGATGGTGTCCCCACAGGTGATGGTGTCCCTGTGGGTGATGCTGTCCCCATGGATGACTGTCCCCATGGGTGATGGTGTCCCCATGGGTGATGGTGTCCCCGTGGGTGATGGTGTCCCCATGGGTGATGGTGTCCCCGTGGGTGATGGTGTCCCTGAGGGTGATGGTGTCCCCATGGATGACTGTCCCCATGGGTGATGGGGTCCCTGTGGGTGATGGTGTCCCCGGGGGTGCTGATGTTCCCCATGCCCTCGTGTCCAGCGGTGTCCCTGTGTCTGACGGCGTCCCCCGCGGGTGACGGTGTCCCCGCGCCCCAGGATGCCGTTCGGGGCAGTGTTGGCGCAGGTCGGGGGGCTGGGACGCTTCCAGGTGCTACAGACGGCGCTGCTGGTGGTGCCCATCCTGCTCATGGCCAGCCACAACCTGCTGCAGAACTTCACTGCTGCCGTCCCCCCGCACCGCTGCCGCGTCCCCGATGTCACCCCCGCTCCTGGTGCCACCCTGAACGTCCCCAGCGCCACCCCAGGGCCACCCGCAAACACCCTTGATGGCACCTCAACAGCTTCTGATGGCACCTTGAGGTCCTCCAATGGCACCCTGAGGTCCTCCAATGGCACCCTGAGGTCTTCTGGTGGGACCTTGAGGTCTCCTGGTGCCACCCTGAGGTCCCCTGATGGCACCTTGGGGTCTCCTGGTGCCACCCTGAGGTCTCCTGATGGCACCTTGAGGTCCTCCTATGGCACCCTGAGGTCTCCTGATGGCAACCTGGGGTCCTTCGAAGGCACCAGCATCCCTGGTGCCACCCACGTCACACTTGATGGCACGCCGGCACCCCCTGACAGCACCCATGTCCAGCCTGATGCCACCTTGGGGTCCTTCAATGGCACCTTGGGACCTGCTGGTGCTACCCTGGGGTGGTCCAATGGCACCCTGGGGTCCCCTGATGCCACCCTGGGGTCCTGCCGACGCTACGTGGCCTCGTCCCCCGCCAACGGTAGCACCGGTCCCCGGCCCACCGAGCCCTGCCACGATGGCTGGGACTACGACCGCAGCATCTACGTGGCCACCATCGTCACCGAGGTGGGGACGGGGACACAGGGGCGGGGACAGGGGACGGGCGAGGTGGGGCAGGACGGAGGGCAGGAAGGCGTCCCCAGTGTCCATGTGGGCACCAACGTCCCCAAGGTGGGGGTGGGGAGGGGGGGGATGGAGGGATGGAGATGGAGGGATGGAGACGGGAGGAGGAAGATGGAGCCATGTGGGGATGAAGGGATGGAGATGGAGCCATAGGGAGATGGAGGGATGGAGATGGAGCCATGTGGGGATGGGAGGATGAAGATGGAGCCCTATTGAGATGAAGGGATGGAGATGGAGCCATATGGAGATGGAGGGGTGGAGAGTATGGAGATGGAGCCGTGTGGGGATGGAGGAACGGAGATGGAGCCATGTGGGGAAGATGGGGCTATGGAGATGACACAGGGTGGAGGTGGTGGAACACGTGGAGAGCTGGAGAGGAGGGAAGAGGAGGGACTGATGGGTGGAAGGGGAGGACAAGGCGTCCTCAGCTCATCTCCATCCCCATAGTGGGACCTCGTCTGCAGCTACCGGCAGCTCCGGCAGATGGCCCAGTCCATCTACATGGCCGGGGTCCTGGTGGGCGCCCTGATCCTGGGGGGCCTCTCGGACAGGTGAGGGTAGCAGAGACCCCTCCCCGTGCCTCAGTTTCCCCATGGGGCATTGGACAGACCATCGCCCAGTGGCGCCCAGTGGCACCCAGTGCCTCCCTGTTGCAGGTTTGGGCGCAAGGCCATGTTGATATGGTCCTACCTGCAGCTGGGGGTGATGGGGACGTGCACGGCCTTCGCCCCCAACTACGCGTCCTACTGCGTCTTCCGCTTCGCCGGTGGCATGGCCCTCTCCGGCTTCGGCCTCAGCATCGCCTGCCTGGGTGAGGGGACAGGGGTGAGGATGACCGCGGGGAGCTGGGTGGGGACAACCAGCATGGCCATGGTGGGGACACCCCAATGACCGTGGACGTCCCAAAGGCCATGGATGTGGCCGTCACCATGGCTGTGGATGGAGATGTCCCCAACGGCCATGGCTGGGGACAGTGACGAAGATGGCCACATGGCTCTGGGTGGGGACAATCGGCATGGCTACAAATGGGGGTTGCCCAATGGCCATGGATGTCCCAACGGCCATGGATGTCCCAACAGCTGTGGATGTCCCTCACAATGGCCATGGATGTCCGTCCCAATGGCCATGGATGTCCCAACAGCCATGGATGTCCCTCCCAACGGCCATGGATGTCCCTCCCAACGGCCATGGATGTCCCAAAGGCCATGGATGTCCCAAAGGCCATGGATGTCCCTCACAATGGCCATGGATGTCCGTCCCAAAGGCCATGGATGTCCCAAAGGCCATGGATGTCCCAACAGCCATGGATGTCCCTCCCAACGGCCATGGATGTCCCTCCCAACGGCCATGGATGTCCCAAAGGCCATGGATGTCCCAACAGCTGTGGATGTCCCTCCCAATGGCCATGGATGTCCCAAAGGCCATGGATGTCCCAACAGCTGTGGATGTCCCTCCCAATGGCCATGGATGTCCCTCACAATGGCCATGGATGTCCCAATGGCCATGGATGTCCCAACAGCCATGGATGTCCCTCCCAATGGCCATGGATGTCCCAACAGCCATGGATGTCCCTCCCAACGGCTATGGATGTCCCTCCCAATGGCCATGGATGTCCCAAAGGCCATGGATGTCCCAACAACTGTGGATGCCTCTCACAATGGCCATGGATGTCCCAATGGCTATGGATGTCCCTCCCAATGGCTATGGATGTCCCTCCCAATGGCCATGGATGTCCCTCCCAATGGCCATGGATGTCCCAACGGCCATGGATGTCCCTCCCAATGGCCATGGATGTCCCAAAGGCCATGGATGTCCCAACAGCTGTGGATGCCTCGCCCAATGGCCATGGATGTCCCTCCCAATGGCCATGGATGTCCCAACGGCCATGGATGTCCCTCCCAATGGCCATGGATTTCCCAAAGGCCATGGATGTCCCAACAGCTGTGGATGTCCCTCCCAATGGCCATGGATGTCCCAAAGGCTGTGGATGTCCCAATGGCCATGGATGTCCCTCCCAATGGCCATGGATGTCCCTCCCAATGGCCATGGATGTTCCAACGGCCATGGATGTCCCTCCCAATGGCCATGGATGTCCCTCCCAATGGCCATGGATGTCTCAAAGGCCATGGATGTCCCTCCCAACGGCCATGGATGTCCCTCCCAATGGCCATGGATGTCCCTCCCAATGGCCATGGATGTCCTTCCCAACGGCCATGGATGTCCCTCCCAACGGCCATGGATGTCCCAACGGCCATGGATGTCCCTCACAATGGCCATGGATGTCCCAATGGCCATGGATGTCCCAACGGCCATGGATGTCCCTCCCAACGGCCATGGATGTTCCAACGGCCATGGATGTCCCTCCCAACGGCTATGGATGTCCCTCCCAATGGCCATGGATGTCCCAACGGCCATGGATGTCCCTCCCAATGGCCATGGATGTTCCAACGGCCATGGATGTCCCTCCCAACGGCTATGGATGTCCCTCCCAATGGCCATGGAGGCCCAACGGCCATGGATGTCCCTCCCAACGGCCATGGAGGCCCTACGGCCATGGATGTCCCAATGGTCATGGGTGTGGACATCACCGCAGCCACGGAGAGGGATGTTGTTGTGGCCATGGATGGAGATGTCCCCAGCGGCCATGGCTGGGGGACATGCCCCTCTCTACAAATGGAGACATCCCTATGGCTGCCAATGGGGACATCCCAGTGGTCTCTGATGGGGACATCACCATGGCCATGATGGGGCTCTGTGGTGCGGATGCATCTGGGCACGATGGGGAAGCCACGGTCACAAGGAGGGTGATGGCGGGGGGGGCGGGAAACACGAGTCCGACGTGACCCTGTGGTCTCCTGCAGTGGTGGAGTGGATCCCCACGCCCTACCGCGCCATCACCGTGGCCATCACTGGCTTCGCCTACACCCTGGGCCAGATCCTGCTGGCCGGCATGGCCTACACTGTCCCCCACTGGCGCTGGCTCCAGCTCACCGTCTCGCTGCCCTTCTTCATCTTCTTCCTCTGCTCTTGGTAGGATGGTTGGGCCCCTTGGGGAAGGCCGTGGTGGTGGTGGTGGGGCTCTCTCCATGCCTCAGTTTCCCCCTCGGTGACTGCAGGTGGTTGGCTGAGTCCGCCCGTTGGCTGGTGCTCTCGGGGAAGGCCGAGAGGGCTGTGAAGGTCCTGCAGCGAGTGGCCAAGATTAACAAGAGAAAGGAGGAAGGGGAGAAGATCACTGTGGAGGTATGGTGGCCCCATGGTGGGGGGGGACCCTGGTTTCCCACCCCTGTCCCCTGCCAACCTCTCCTGTTTCCCCCTCCCCCAGATCCTGAAGTCCAACATGAAGGAGGAGTTGGCTGGTCTGAAGTCCTCCTACACCATCTCCGACCTGGTCCGGACCCCTGTCATCCGTCACATCTTCTTCTGCCTCTCCATCGTCTGGTGGGGTTGGGTTGGACTGGAGATGTCTGGTGGGGATGATGATGAGGAAGGAGGGATGGGGAGGGGGTGGAGGGCTGGAAAGTTGGGTGGAGAGATGGAGGGAGGGATGGTTGTAAGGGTGATGGAGGGTTGTGTGGATGGAAGAGTGGATGGATGGAGGGTAGGGTGGATGGCTGGACAGTTGGAAGGATGGTTGGTTGGTTGGATGGATGGAAGGGTAGACAGACATATGGTTGGACAGTTGGTCAGACGTACGGATGGATGAATGGAAAGATGGAAAGCTGGCCAGAAAATCAGTGAATCCAGCCATCCAAGAGTACCACAGCCCTCCTCCATCTGAGATCCCTGCCCTGTCCCATGTGATGGTGACATCCCAGGGAGGTCCATGCCTCTCTCTGCCCTGCTCCAGGTTCTCCATCAGTTTCTCCTACTACGGGCTGGCCATGGATCTGCAAAACTTCGGGGTCAGCATTTACCTCATCCAGGTGATTTTCGGCGCCGTTGACTTCCCGGCCAAAGTGGTGGTGACCGTCTCCCTGAGCTACATTGGCCGGCGGGTGTCACTGATGGTGGCCCTCTTCTTGGCGGGGCTAGTCATCATTGCCAACATCTTTGTCTCCACAGGTGGGTGCGATGGGGTGATGGGGGGGGGAGGGGTGGTCTTTTGCACTGGTCTGTCCAACCACCCGTGTCCCCACCAGTCCAACGCACAACTCTGGTTTGCTCTTCACCCACCCGGGCTTGTGTCAGCACTGGTGTGGCCAGCAGGAGCCGGGCAGGGATGGGGCCCCTGTGCTCGGCCCTGGGGAGGCCCCACCTCGAATGCTGGGCTCAGGTTTGGGCCCCTCGGGACAAGAAGGGCCTGGAGGGGCTGGAGCGTGTCCAGAGAAGGGCAGCGGGGCTGGGGCAGGGTCTGGAGCACAAGTGTGCTGGGGGGCGGCTGAGGGGGCTGGGGGGGTTTAGCCTGGAGAAGAGGGGGCTGAGGGGAGCCCTTCTCGCTCTCTGCAGCTGCCTGAGAGGGGCTGGGGTGAGGGGGGGGTCGGTCCCTGCTCCCAAGCGACGGGACGAGGGGAGACGGCCTCAGGCTGCCTCAGGGGAGGGTTAGGCTGGCGACGAGGGACAATTTCTTCCCCAAAAGGGCGGCCGGGCGTTGGCACAGGCTGCCCCGAGAGGTGGGGGAGTCGCCGTCCCCGGGGGTGCTCAAACAGCGTGTCGGGGCGGCCCTCGGGGACGCGGTTGAGGAGCCCTGGGGGTGTCGGGTTGGCGGCTGCGCTTGATGACCCTCAAGGTCTTTTCCAACCTTTACAATTGCATGATCCCTCCCTTCTCCAGCCATTGAATGACGCACGTGCCCACCGCTCCACCCACGCTCTCACCTCTCCACCCATCCATCCACGTCTGCAACCTCCATCCCACCTGTCCACCCCTACACCCCCTCCTTTCTCCTTCTCACCATCGCCCCACCCCCTCTCTCCTTGTGCCCCAGAGCTGCAGACGGTGCGCACGGCGCTGGCCGTCATCGGCAAGGGTTGCCTCTCCGCCTCCTTCAACTGCGTTTTCCTCTACACCACTGAGCTCTACCCCACTCCCATCAGGTAAAACCCTGTCCCCATCACCCCGCAGTGGGGTAGGTCCCTCATCACCCACCCATGACACCCCCAAGGTGGTCCTGGCCCCCTGTTGACCCCACCCCCACCCCGGGCACCGGCAGGCAGACCGGGCTGGGCTTTGGCAGCACCATGGCCCGCGTGGGCGGCATCGTGGCGCCGCTGGTGAAGATGATGGATGAGTACTACCCCTTCTTGCCCCCTGCGGTCTATGGGGTGGCCCCCGTGGTGGCGGCCGTGGCGGCCGGATTCCTCCCAGAGACCCTCAACTTGCCGCTGCCCGACACCATCGAGGAGGTGGAGAGCAGGTGGGCGTGGGGCAGGAGAGGATGGACGGATGGACGGATGGACGCATCTAGTGGTAGATGAATGACTGGATTTTGTGGATGGACGGAGAGGAGACCAACTGGATGGGTGGAGGGGTAGGTTGGTAGGCAAAGGGGGTGGTGGCTTGGATGGATGATGGTTGGATGATGGATGGTTGGATGACATGGATGGATGGATGATGGTTGGATGACATGGATGGATGGATGATGGTTGGATGATGGACGGTTGGATGACATGGATGGATGGATGATGGATATTTGGATGATGAATGATGATTGGGTGATGGATGGATGACGGACAGATGGTTGGACGACAGATGGTTGGACGATGGATAGTTGGGCAGATGGACTGAAAGATGAAGGGGTTTTGGACAGATGGACAGACGGATGTGCTGAAGGACAAGAGGATGGCTGTGTTGGCAGAAGAACGAGTGATGTGAGTGGCCGAATGGCTGGACACGGTACAAGCTGGGCTGCTTCCCACCCTGCCTGTGCCTGCTCTGTCCTGCCATGCCCCACAGACCATCATCATCATCATCATCTTCCTCCCTCCAGGGCCAAACGGAAGAAGACGGAGGACCCCAAAGAGAAGATCCCCCTCCAGCCCCAGGACAAGGCCCCACAGAAGGAGGCCTGAAGGCTGATGGGGTGGGGGGGGACAGCACCCCACATCTGGCCACCAGCAAAACCCCCCCTCACCCGTGGGCCCCCCTGCAGCCTTGTTTTGGGGACGGGTATGACTTCGCTGCCTGCCCCACAGCTGGTGACCTCCCTGTGTGGGGCAGGGGAAATCCTCGGAGGAATAAAGCAGCTCTGCTGGGGACAGTGTCTCGGGGTGTTATCTGAGCCCACCGACAGTCACCTCCAATAAGCTGACACCCAACAACCGCATCCGAGGTCACCTCCAATAGGACGATGCCTAAGAACCGTGTCCCTGAGGTGACCTCCAATAAGATAGCACCCAAGCCCACCACGCTGGAGGTCACCTTTGATAAGGTGACACCTCATAACCTTGTCCCCAAGGCCACCTCCAATAGTGTGATGCCCAAGAGCACCACCTTGGAGGTCACCTTTGATAAGGTGACACCTCATAACCTTGTCCCCAAGGTCACCTCCAGTAAGGTGATGCCCAAGAACCTCTCCCATGGTGGAGGTCAACCCCCAATGACACCTCATAACCTTGTCCCTGAGGTGCCCTCCGATAGGCCAATGCCTAAGAACCTTGTCCCTGAGGTGCCCTCCAACAAGACGACGCCCAATAACCCCAAACCCACCCAACTCTTGTCTAGGGAGGGGGGCCCCCCCCCCCAAAAGGAAGGGCGAGGACCCCCCCCCTACACCCCACCCCAACAACCCCTGGGGCTGCAGCCATGATGCCCCTTCCCTGACTTCCCCCCGCCGCCCCGGGCCACCCCGGCCCTTGGTCCCACTGCCGACGTGTCCCTTGGCCCCATCAACACCCCTCATTGGTCTGACCCCATCAAAAATTAACCCTCCGCTTCCCCAGGCGGAGAATGCGCTGACCGAAGCAGGGCCACCTCCGGCAGCACTTTTCGCTTCCCTTTTGACTACAAAAAAAATGATAGAAATTCGCTAAAATGTAACCCAACGGGCCGGTGAAGGCCATCCATTGGCCCAAGCCAGGAGACCCCCCCCCCCAACCTCTTTGGGATGCCCACCTGAGGGTGCGCCATGAGCTGGATGAAGGTGGTTGGTCTCAGGTGGCCCCTCTCCAAAAGCCACCTTTTCCCCCTCGAACTAAAAAAAAAACCAACCAACTTTGGAAAAATAATGAAAATAAAGATAATCCTTTATTTTCTTTTTAATTCCTGCCCCAGATTGCTTCAGTTTTGCCTCATTTTTGGGGGGACTTTTTTGCTGCCGCAATGAAGGGAGGGAAGTGAGGCCAGCGGATTTGGCTTTGGCCACTCTTTGCTGGCACTTGGTGGCCCCCGCCGGCCCCCCTTGCCTGCACTTTTGCCTACCCGCCTTTGCCTTTTCCCGCTGGAAAATCACCAAAAAAACCCACCCCAGCTGTCAATCATTAACCCAAACCAGCCATTGGCTGGGTTATATAGGCGACCACCCCCGGTGCTTGTGGAGTGAGGCCACCGTGAGAGCGAGAGAAGCATTTCTGGGGTGAAATCCATCCCTTTTTGGGGGCGGGGGTCTGCAAGTGTGGGGCGGGCGTGCATGGCTGTGGGGCGTTTCTGGGGTCTCACAGCGGCAGCATGGCTTTCGCCAGCCTCCTGGAGCACGTGGGGGGCATGGGCCGCTTCCAGGTGGCCTCAGTGCTCCTCTTGGCCCTGCCCATCCTCATGATGGCCAGTCACAACCTTCTGCAGAACTTCACGGCCGCCACCAGTGACCACCGTTGCCGCCTTCGTTGGGAGGACAACGTCACCGGCCTCGACCCCCAGGACGTGTTGAGGGTCTCGGTTCCCCGCGGTGAGCGATGCCGGCGCTTTGTGAAACCACAGTGGTGGTTTTTGGAGGCCAACGGCTCGGTTCCAAACAGCAGCTGGCCGGAGACAGAGCCCTGCCGCGATGGCTGGACCTACGACCGCAGCGTCTTCACCAGCACCATTGTCACTGAGGTGGGGGGGGTGGCGGCAGCAGTGGGGTGGGATTTGGGGGGGGCTGGTAGCACATTTCACCCAATCCTGGCTGTGGTTCCCACCGTGAGGCCCCCCAGCAAAGGATCTGATGTCATCGCAACGTTGACTTCTTCCAACCAGGGCGTCTTCCCCGCTCAACCCTTGGTTGAGCACTCAACGCCATGAGAGCTCAGGACAAGAAAGGGGGGGGTGAAGGAGATGGTGGCCATCAGCAAGGGGGTCAAAAAAGGGGACAGATGACCCCTGGAAGGAGCTTCCAGCCATGGGGATGGTGGGAAGGGTGGCCAGGTGTTTAGTTGCACCCACTTGGTGCCGCCATTGGCCATCCGTTGGCTGTTGCGTTGGGTCAAGCCTACGATCCACCACGGCCTGTTTGGGGGGGGACAGGAGGGAGGCTAGAGGGGTCCCTGTCCCCCCCCCAAATCGCTGTGCCACCCCCATGTCCTCACCCCCACCCCCGGCAGTGGGACCTCGTGTGCAGCTCCCGGGGGCTGAAGCAGTTGGCCCAGTCGCTCTACATGGCCGGCGTCTTGGTGGGCGGCATTGTCTTCGGGGGTCTTTCAGACAGGTGAGGGGTGACACCCCATTCCCGTGGGGAGGTGGGGCTTGTCTCATCTCCTCTTCTTCCTCCTCACCCCTTTTTCCTCCTCAACCCTTTTTCTTCCTCCTCACCCCCTTTTCCTCCTCCTCACCCCCTTTTCCTCCTCCTCACCCCTTTTTCCTCTTCCTCACCCCCTTTTCCTCCTCCTCACCCCTTTTCCTCCTCATCACCCCCTTTTCCTCCTCCTCACCCCCTTTTCCTCCTCCTCACCCCTTTTTCCTCTTCCTCACCCCCTTTTCCTCCTCCTCACCCCTTTTCCTCCTCATCACCCCCTTTTCCTCCTCCTCACCCCTTTTTCCTCCTCCTCACCCCTTTTTCCTCTTCCTCACCCCTTTTTCCTCTTCCTCACCCCTTTTATCTCCTCCTCACCCCTTTTTCCTCTTCCTCACCCCTTTTCCTCTTCCTCACCCCCTCCTCCTCCTCACCCCTTTTTCCTCCTCACCCCTTTTTCCTCTTCCTCACCCCTTTTTCCTCCTCCTCACCCCTTTTTCCTCCTCCTCATCCTCCTTTTTCCTCCTCCTCACCCCTTTTTCCTCTTCCTCACCCCTTTTTCCTCCTCCTCACCCCTTTTTCCTCCTCCTCATCCTCCTTTTTCCTCCTCCTCACCCCTTTTTCCTCCTCCTCACCCCTTTTTCCTCCTCCTCATCCTCCTTTTTCCTCCTCCTCACCCCTTTTTCCTCTTCCTCACCCCTTTTTCCTCCTCCTCACCCCTTTTTCCTCCTCCTCATCCTCCTTTTTCCTCTTCCTCACCCCTTTATCCTCTTCCTCAGCCCTTTTTCCTCCTCCTCACCCCTTTTTCCTCCTCCTCATCCTCCTTTTTCCTCCTCCTCACCCCTTTTTCCTCCTCCTCACCCCTTTTTCCTCTTCCTCACCCCTTTTTCCTCCTCCTCATCCTCCTTTTTCCTCCTCCTCACCCCTTTTTCCTCTTCCTCACCCCTTTTTCCTCCTCCTCACCCCTTTTTCCTCCTCCTCCTCCTCCTTTTTCCTCCTCCTCACCCCTTTTTCCTCTTCCTCACCCCTTTTTCCTCCTCCTCACCCCTTTTTCCTCCTCCTCATCCTCCTTTTTCCTCCTCCTCACCCCTTTTTCCTCCTCCTCACCCCTTTTTCCTCTTCCTCACCCCTTTTTCCTCCTCCTCACCCCTTTTTCCTCCTCCTCATCCTCCTTTTTCCTCCTCCTCACCCCTTTTTCCTCCTCCTCACCCCTTTTTCCTCTTCCTCACCCCTTTTCCTCCTCCTCACCCCCTCCTCCTCCTCACCCCTTTTTCCTCCTCCTCACCCCTTTTTCCTCTTCCTCACCCCTTTTTCCTCCTCCTCACCCCTTTTTCCTCTTCCTCACCCCTTTTTCCTCTTCCTCACCCCTTTTTCCTCCTCATCACCCCTTTTTCCTCCTCCTCACCCCTTTTTCCTCTTCCTCACCCCTTTTTCCTCCTCCTCACCCCTTTTTCCTCCTCCTCATCCTCCTTTTTCCTCCTCCTCACCCCTTTTTCCTCCTCCTCATCCTCCTTTTTCCTCCTCCTCACCCCTTTTTCCTCTTCCTCACCCCTTTTTCCTCCTCCTCACCCCTTTTTCCTCCTCCTCATCCTCCTTTTTCCTCCTCCTCACCCCTTTTTCCTCCTCCTCACCCCTTTTTCCTCTTCCTCACCCCTTTTTCCTCCTCCTCACCCCTTTTTCCTCCTCCTCACCCCTTTTTCCTCCTCCTCACCCCTTTTTCCTCTTCCTCACCCCTTTTTCCTCCTCCTCCTCCTCCTTTTTCCTCCTCCTCACCCCTTTTCCTCCTCATCACCCCCTTTTTCCTCCTCCTCACCCCTTTTTCCTCTTCCTCACCCCTTTTTCCTCCTCCTCACCCCTTTTTCCTCCTCCTCACCCCTTTTTCCTCTTCCTCACCCCTTTTTCCTCCTCCTCCTCCTCCTTTTTCCTCCTCCTCACCCCTTTTCCTCCTCATCACCCCCTTTTTCCTCCTCCTCACCCCTTTTTCCTCTTCCTCACCCCTTTTTCCTCCTCATCACCCCTTTTTCCTCCTCCTCCTCCTCCTTTTTCCTCCTCCTCACCCCTTTTTCCTCTTCCTCACCCCTTTTTCATCCTCCTCCTCCTCCTTTTTCCTCCTCCTCACCCCTTTTTCCTCTTCCTCACCCCTTTTTCCTCCTCCTCACCCCTTTTTCCTCCTCCTCATCCTCACCCCTTTTTCCTCCTCCTCACCCCTTTTTCCTCCTCCTCACCCCTTTTTCCTCCTCCTCACCCCTTTTTCCTCCTCCTCATCCTCCTTTTTCCTCTTCCTCACCCCTTTTTCCTCCTCCTCATCCTCCTTTTTCCTCCTCCTCACCCCTTTTTCCTCCTCCTCACCCCTTTTTCCTCTTCCTCACCCCTTTTTCCTCCTCCTCACCCCTTTTTCCTCCTCCTCACCCCTTTTTCCTCCTCCTCACCCCTTTTTCCTCCTCCTCACCCCTTTTTCCTCCTCCTCATCCTCCTTTTTCCTCCTCCTCACCCCTTTTTCCTCTTCCTCACCCCTTTTTCCTCCTCCTCACCCCTTTTTCCTCCTCCTCACCCCTTTTTCCTCCTCCTCACCCCTTTTTCCTCCTCCTCCTCACCCCCAGGTTTGGCCGCCGGTCGCTGCTCACCTGGTGCTACCTCCAGATGGGCACCATGGGAACGTGCTCCTCCTTCGCCCCCAGTTTCACCATCTACTGCCTCTTCCGCTTCCTCACGGGCATGGCCTTCTCCGGCATCGTCCTCAACAGCACCTCCCTCTGTAGGTGGCCGCCGCCAGCCCCACGGCACCGGCCCCGGGCACCCTCTTGGTCCGCTCCACGTCCCTGTGTGTCTCGGCAGCTTTGGAGTGGCTGCCCACTCGCACCCGGGCGCTCGCGGGGACCTTCATGGGTTACTGCTACACCACGGGGCAGTTCCTGCTGGCTGGGATCGCCTACGCCGCCCCTGGTTGGCGACGGCTGCAGCTCGCCGTGTCGCTGCCCTTCTTCTGCTTCTTCCTCTACTCGTGGTGAGGTGGAGAAGGGGGAGGAACGGCGTCGCGGGCGCAGGGACGGGTGCAGGGATGGACGCGTGCGGGTGGGTGGGGGCACGGATGGGTGGGTAGAGGGAAAACTGGGAGTGACGACGGGCGGATGGATGAATAGAAGGTGCAAGGTTGGACAGAGAGACAGCTGGAGGGACAGAGGGGGTAGTAGATCGCTGGTGGCAAGCTGAGGTGGATGGTGGGGTGTCCCCATTTCCTCCACAGGTGGTTGACAGAGTCAGCTCGCTGGTTGGTCATGGTGGGGAAGTCCCACCAAGCCCTGAAGGAGCTCCAGAAAGTGGCCAGGATAAATGGGAGGAAAGAGGAAGGCGACAAGCTCGACATAGAAGTAAAAAACCTCTGGCTGGGTCCCCTGGGGTGTTTTATGGGGGGTGGGGGAAAGTGACCCCACTCTTCTGGCCCTCAGGTAGGGAGACAGCAGCGGGGTCCCCTACACCCACATTTCCAGCCCCTTAAACAACCATCCATCCCCACAGACAACCGTCCATCCATCGCCACCCGCACCCACCCATCTCCATCATGGCTGTCTCCATCATCCCCATCTCCACCACCTCTATCTCCACCATCTCTATCTCTACCATCCCCATTCCCATTTCCACCACCCCCGTCTCCACCACCCCCACCTCCATCATCTCCACATCCACTGTCTCCACCTCCACCACCCCCATCTCCACCATCTCCACCTCCATCATCTCCCCCTCCACCACCCCCATCTCCACCTCCATCATCTCTCCCTCCACCACCCCCATCTCCACCATCTCCATGCCCACCTCCATCTATCCATCCCCTTTTACCACCATCCATCCAACACCCCACACCTCCATCCATCCCCCATCTCCACCCATCTGACCCTCTGTCCATCCATCTGTTGGTCCAGCCCTTCTCCCACCCACCCTCCACCCATCCAGCCCAGGCCTTGATTGCCTCCCCACCTCCACCCTCCATCCTGGTCCCCCATTGCTCCTCCCACCCCTGCCCCGCCCCGAGCAAGAAGGGGGACCACAGCACCCTGCCCCCCACCCCAGAACCCCCACTTCTCTCTAGGCCTTGAGGTCCTACATGCAGAAGGAGATGGCTTCATCGAGGAGTCACCACACGGTCGTTGACCTGGTCCGGACGCCCGTCGTGCGCCGCATCTCTTGTTGCCTCTGCTTCGTGTGGTACGCCGGTGGGGGAGGACATCAGTGGCTGGTTGTCTGTCTGTCCTTCCAGTCGTCGATCTGTCCATCCTGCTATCCACCCCTCCCCAAACGCCCACCTTAGCGCGGTCCTTATTGTAAAGGGAAACTGAGTCACGGTGCAGGACTCGGTCAACTGAGGTCTCTTGGCTCTCCAGGAAGGGACACGGATCTCCTGACTGGCTCCCAGAGGCCGGGGGCTGGTGTGTGACCCCCCACCTCCCACGTCACACTGCCCCACTGGTGACATTTCCCCCACCCCACCCCCTTCCCGGCCTAGGTTCTCCACCAGCTTCGCCTACTACGGGCTGGCCATGGACCTGCAAAACTTTGACTTCAACATCTACGTGATCCAGCTCATCTTTGGGGCCGTGGACATCCCGGCCAAGCTGGTCTCCATCCTCACCATCACCTTCGTGGGGCGACGCTTCACCCAATCCATTGCCCTCATCCTGGCTGGCCTGGCCATCTTGGCCAACATCTTGGTGCCACAAGGTGAGGGCTGGGGGTGGTGGCCATGGCATCCCCTTCAACTCCAACCCGTAAAGCACCATCTGGGTGGGCCGAAGCGATCTCAACCTATTAACGCAACTCTCAGGCTGAGTGATTTATTTTTAGCTTTTTATGGATGATTTGCCTGAAATCCTGGTGTTTGGGGAAGGGGGGGGGGGTGTGTGTCTCCCCGCTCCATCACCTGCTGTCAACCCAACATGAATCCCAGATGACCCGTCCTCATCCCCACAGACCTGCGGATGCTCCGGACCGCGCTGGCCGTCTTCGGGAAGGGTTGCTTGGCCGCATCCTTCAACTGCATCTACCTCTACACGGGTGAGCTCTACCCCACCGTTATTCGGTAAGGAGGGGGCGGGGTGCAGGTTGGGGGCGGCGATGGGGTGGCCACGATCACGCGGTCTGGTCCCTCAGGGCTCCTCGGTGTCCCACAGGCAGACGGGCATGGGGTTGGCCAACACCATGGCGCGTCTGGGCAGCATCACGGCCCCCTTGGTGAAGATGGCGGGTGATCTCTTCCCCGCGTTGCCCGTCATCATCTATGGGGCGGCCCCAGTGGTGTCGGGGCTGGTGGCCATCTTCCTGCCGGAGACGCGGGACGTGGCCCTGCCTGAGACCGTGGAGGAGGTGGAGGGCAGGTGGGACTGAAGGACAAGGGGAGGGACAGATGGATGGTGGGGAGGGACAAGTGGACACAGGGAGGTATGGTGGGAGAGAAGGATTGGTTGGCCATGGGGATGGAGGGACAGATGGATGGATGGATGGATGGATGGAGGGATGGATGGATGGAGGGATGGATGGATCGATGGAGGGAGGGATGGGTGGAGAGAGGGATGGATGGAGGGATGGATGGATGGAAGGATGGATGGAGGGATGGAGGGATGGTGGGATGAAGGGATGGAGGGATGGATGGATGGATGGATGGATGGATGGATGGATGGATGGAGGGATGGTTGGATGGATGGATGGATGGATGGATGGATGGATGGATGGATGGATGGATGGAAGGATGGATGGATGGATGGATGGATGAAGGGATGGATGAAGGGAAGGATGGATGGAAGGATGGAGGGATGGATGGATGGATGGGGATGGAAAGATGGAAGGATGGAGGGATGGAAGGATGGGTGGAGGGACTGATGGATGGAGAGTAGGGTGGATGTCTGGGATGGAGAGTTGGTTGTGTGTGGTGCTGGATGGACAGATGGAGAGACAGGCATGGATGGGCTTGCACGGGTGGATGGACAGGAAGAAGAGTATGGCAATGGATGGATGAAAGGATGGACAAACAGATGACTATGAAGACAGAGGGATGGGTGGTGGATGGACGGGTCAATGGGGAAGGGGGGAACAGCAGCCTGAAGACCCATGTGGCCTGCCGAAACCGCCCCCGCCCCATCCGCCCTCTCCCACCAGGGCCCAGCCCCAGAAGGATGAAGCCCAACACCTCCAGGTCCCACTTCAGCCCACCCAGCCCAGCGACACCACGGGGGCCTGCTAGTGCCGCACACCCTGGGAGACCCCCAAATCCCCACCCTGAGACCTCAACGCACCCAGTGGCTGAAGGAGCAGGAGTGGGGGTTTGGGGGGGGGGGGTTGCACACCCCCACCCCGCCCCCCAAGAAGAGCAAAGGGACAGTGATGACCATGGCCACCCACTTGCATGGCCAAGGAGGGGACCCAGGCACCGTCCTCTCCAGGCAGGGTTGGGGGATGGTGTCGTTCCTCCCGCCCCCCCTCCCCCCTCCCCAAATATCACTTCACATGATGGTTTCTCTGTGCTGGAGTAAAAATAATAAAAACAAAAATAATCTGAAACACAGCCGGTGGGAGGGCGGAGGGGTGGGGGTGGGGGGTGTTTTCCCACGGCCGCAGGGGGTCCCGCACAGCCTGGCCGTCCCACCCCGAAGGCAAATACGGGACCCAGCAGGGTGCTGTGGCCTCGGCATTGCATCCCCCCCCCCCACCTTCCACCGTCCCCTCCTCCCCACTGCCTGCGCCAGAGCTGCCAGGGAGGGAGAGTCACACTCAAGAGCACAGGGAGGACCCTGGGATCCCAAGGACCCATAGATCCCGTGACCCACATGACCCAGACATCCCACGGACCCATGGATATCAAGGACCCAGGTGTCCGGGTGCCCAGACATCTCATGGACCCACGGATATCAAGGGCCCAGGTGTCCGGGTGCCCAGACATCCCACGGACCCACGGATATCAAGGACCTGGGTGTTCGGGTGCCCAGACATCTCATGGACCCACGGATATCAAGGACCCAGGTGTCCGGGTGCCCAGACATCTCATGGACCCACGGATATCAAGGACCCAGGTGTCCGGGTGCCCAGACATCTCACGGACCCACGGATATCAAGGACCCAGGTGTCCAAGTGCCCAGACATCTCACGGACCCACGGATATCAAGGACCCAGGTGTCCGGGTGCCCAGACATCTCACGGACCCACGGATATCAAGGACCCAGGTGTCCAAGTGCCCAGACATCTCACGGACCCACGGATATCAAGGACCCAGGTGTCCGGGTGCCCAGACATCTCACGGACCCACGGATATCAAGGACCCAGGTGTCCGGGTGCCCAGACATCTCACGGACCCACGGATATCAAGGACCCAGGTGTCCGGGTGCCCAGACATCCCACAGAACCACAGATCCATGGGTCTGGCCACGCAGCACCCACCATGCCCTCCTCTCCAACCTCCGAGCCATCAAGGAGCCAGGCGTCCTGCCCCCCAAGCCACCCCCGAGGTCCCCTGGCCGCTGCCCCTTCCTGCCTATGCTCTGCTGCCTCCCGCTGCCCTCCTGCCCGGGGTCCAAGGGGCTCCCAGCGATCCGGTTCAGGGCTCCTGGGGACTTTGCCCCATGAATCGTCCACCATGGATGGTGAAAACAAGCTGGGGGGTTGGGGGCTGAGGTGGTCCCCATCCACCTGGGGCTGGGGGATCCTCGGCAAGGAAGAGGATGAAGAGGATGGGATGGCCCCAAGGAGCCGCCGCGCATCCCTGGCCGGGGACTGGCATGGCCAGCACCAGCATTTCCACCCGACGATCGTCTCCACCGACCCATAGCGGGATCTGGTGCCGCCAGAGTCAAACGTTAACCGGGACCGGAGGTGGCTTTAAATAGGAGTGGGGACGGGGCCAGGGCCGTGGCCATGGGCAGCCGTGGGGCCGAGGGGCGGTAGCTGCCGGCGGACGGCTCTGGGAAGCGGGGTTTGGTGCTGGGAGAGTTCGGGCGATAGCTGGAGCGACGGACAGGTGAGTGGATCAATGGAGAGATCGATGTGTTGATCAGGAGAAAGAGAAGCCAATGGACTGGTCAAGAGAGAGATTAAAGCTCAGTAGATTGATCAATAGAGAGAAAGACTGATCAATGGAAAGATTATAGGTCAAGAGGTGGATCAATAGAGAGATTAAGATTGATACGTTGATCAATAGAAAGATTACATGTCAATAGATTGAGATTAAAGACCAATAGATTGAGATTAAAGACCAACAGTTTGAGATTGAAGACCAATAGATTGAGATTAAAGATCAATAGATTGAGATTAAAGACCAACAGTTTGAGATTAAAGACCAATAGGTTGAGATTAAAGACCAACAGTTTGAGATTGAAGACCAATAGATTGAGATTAAAGATCAATAGATTGAGATTAAAGACCAACAGTTTGAGATTAAAGACCAATAGGTTGAGATTAAAGATCAATAGATTGACCAACAGAGAGAAAGGCTGATCAGCAGAAAAATTTTAGGTCAAGAGATTGATCAATAGTGAGATTTAAGATCAATAGATTGATCAATAGAGACTGATAGACGAGTCAATAGATCGATGAAGATGATTATATTGATCAATAGATTATAGATCAACAGGTTGGCCAATAGAGAGACATCAATAGATCAATCAATAGAGAGATTAAAGGTCAATAAATCAATCAATAGAAATATTATAGGCCAATAGACTGGTCGATAGAGACATTTAGACTGACACATTGATCAATAGAAAGATTACCATTCAATAAAATGATCAATAGGCCAATTGATCGATCAACAGAGACACAGATCATGAGATTGATCGGTGGAGCATGGTTCGATAGGTTCATTGGCAGAAGAACACAGACCAATAGATCGATCAATGAATGGATTATAGATCAATTTATCGGTAGTAGCGGTACACAGACCACCAGACTGATCAATGGAGGTGTTGTAGGACAATAGATTGATCAGTAGATCACTAGGTGGATCAACAGAAACTTATAGACCAATAAATCAATAAATAAAGAGAGATTATGGACTAATCGATCAACACATTATAGATGAGAGAGAGCTAAAGATCAATAATTTATCAACAGACAACGAGCTCGCTGGATTGATCAATAGGGAGACCAATAGATCAATCAATAGAGAGGGGGACATCAATAGATTGATCACTAGAGCTATGTGGATAAATCGATTGATTGATAGGGTGAGGAGCCAATAGATGGGCAGAGGGGCAGGGGGGCGGGTCCGCCAGCTGGGTGATGGTTGACATGGACAATAGAGAAATCCATCGATCGATCGATTGATTGATTGGCCGAGGGGTGAAAGAGGGCTGGAGAAGGAGCGAGTGGGAGGGGCAGAGGGAGGGAGGGAGGGAGGGACGGACGGAGGGACGGATGGAGGGACAGCGGGAGGCCGGAGAGACCGAGCCGCAGACCGAGAGAGCGGCAGAGAGAGGGAGAGGAGCAAAACAGCAGGTAGGGACCGATTGATCGTGAGGGATGATTGGAGGGACGGACCTATTGAGAGGGTGGTAGGACAGAAGGGGGAGAGGATCGATCGATCGATTGATTGACTGATCAACCGATAATGTGGGGGAAGGGAGGAGGAGGAGGGAGAGTGGCAAGGGGCAGAGCTGATAGCAAGAAATAAATGATCAGCGATCGATAGGTCAATAGAGACTGAGATTGACAGAATTCTAGGTCGATTGATCAATTAGATTGATAGCTTGATAGGCAGATTGATTGATTGATAGATCAACAGATTGATAGAGAGACTGATAGACACCCCAATAGATCAGTAGGGATCAATCGATTGACAGAGACAGTGATAGATTGATAGAGCGATTGGCAGATCAATAGACTGATCGATCGATTGATAGAGGCAGTGACAGATCAATAGAGCAACCAATAGGTCAACAGAAAGACTGATAGATTGGTACATTGGTAGACAAATTGATAGGCCTATAGAGAGACCGGTAGATCAATAGGCGGATCAATCAATTAATAGATCAATAGGCCTATTGACAGACCGATAAATAGGCCGATCGATCGATAGGCCTATCGATAGACTGATAAATAGACCAATTGATCACCCCTTGGCCATCCCCAGCCCCGTCCCTCGGCCAATCCTGATCTGGTCCCTCTGCTGTCCTCCAACCCACCCCTTCGCTGCCCCGTGGTCCCTCCTCTCCTGTGTCCCTCGGCCACCCATTGGCTGGTCCTTCCACCCGTCCCTCCCTCCTGCCTCCAAACCACCCCTCGGCCATTCCTTGGCCAACCCTTGGCCAACCCTTAGATCTATCCATTCAATGACCACCCAAATCACCCCTTGGATGGTTCTCGGCCATTCCTTGGCCAACCCTGAGATCCATCCATTCAATGACCACCCTTTGGCCATTCCTTGGCCAACCCTGAGATCCATCCATTCAATGACCACCCTTTGGCCCTTCCTTGGCCATCCCTTGGCCCATCTCTTGATCCCTCCCTCACACCTTCCTCCAAACCTCCCCTTGGATGGTCCTTGGTCAACCCTTAGGTCTATCCCCTCAATGACCACCCCTTGGCCATTCCTTGGCCATTCCTTGGCCAACCCTTAGTTCTAGCCATTCAATGACGACCCAGACCACCCCTTGGCCATTCCTTGGCCATCCCTTGGCCAACCCTTAAGTCTATCCATTCAACTACCACCCTTTGGCCACCCCTTGGCCCATCTCTTGATCCATCCCTCCCCCTTCCTCCAACCACCCCCTTGGCCATCCCTCAGCCCATCCTTCAACCTCTTCTCCTCCTCCCACCCTCCAGCTGACCTTGGCCCCTCCCCGCCCACCTCCATCCCCCATCCAACCATGACCTTCGTGGAGCTCTTGGCCCGCCTGGGCGGGATGGGCCGTTTCCAGGTGACCTACGTGACCGCCCTGGCCGTTCCGTTGCTCATGTTGGCCAGCCACAACCTTCTGCAGAACTTCACCGCCGGCATCCCCGAGCACCACTGCCGGCTTTGGCCGGCGGCCAACGGCAGCGCCGGGGACGTCCCCCTCCTCGTCTCCATCCCCTCCGACGGTCACCGCCGTCCCCAGCGCTGCCGCCGCTACGTGGTACCTCAGTGGCACCTCTTGGATGTCAACGGTACGGTCAACGACACGGCCAACGGCGGGGCGGCAACCGAGCCTTGCCGCGATGGCTGGACCTACGACGACGGCGTCTTCGCTCACACCATCGTTACCGAGGTGAGGGGCGCCCCACAGCCCCCACGGGGTGTGGGGGGGGGCACCCCCCCACGTATCTGGGTCTTGACCCCGCCCCGTGTCCTCTCCCGCTGGCAGTGGGACCTCGTGTGTGAGTCCAAGACGTTGAGGCAGGTGGCCCAATCCATCTACATGGCCGGGATCCTCCTGGGCTCCGGCCTCTTCGGGGTCCTCTCCGACAAGTGCGTGGCCAGCCCGGAGCTGTACTGGGATGAACTGGGAGCAACTGGGAGCGGGGCGAGGGGAGCGGTGTGCACAGGGATGCCCTCCGCTCCCCCGGCCCCTGGTGTCCCTGGGTTGGGTTTGTCCCAGTACGGCTTGTCCCGCTGTCCCCGCTGCCCCCAAGGCACCCATCCCAGCGCCCCCAGTGCCCCATCTCCCCCATCCCAGTGCCCCATCTCCCCCATCCCAGCGCCCCCAGTGCCCCATCTCCCCCATCCCAGCGCCCCCAGTGCCCCATCTCCCCCATCCCAGTGCCCCATGTCCCCCATCCCAGCGCCCCCAGTGCCCCATCTCCCCCATCCCAGTGACCCATCTCCCCCATCCCAGCGCCCCCAGTGCCCCATCTCCCCCATCCCAGTGCCCCATCTCCCCCATCCCAGCGCCCCCAGTGCCCCATCTCCCCCATCCCAGTGCCCCATGTCCCCCATCCCAGCACCCCCAGCACCCCATCTCCCCCATCCCAGCGCCCCATCTCCCCCATCCCAGCGCCCCCAGTGCCCCATCTCCCCCATCCCAGTGCCCCATCTCCCCCATCCCAGCGCCCCCAGTGCCCCATCTCCCCCATCCCAGTGCCCCATCTCCCCCATCCCAGCGCCCCCAGTGCCCCATCTCCCCCATCCCAGCGCCCCATCTCCCCCATCCCAGCGCCCCCAGTGCCCCATCTCCCCCATCCCAGCGCCCCATCTCCCCCATCCCAGCACCCCATCTCCCCCATCCCAGTGCCCCCAGTGCCCCATCTCCCCCATCCCAGTGCCCCATCTCCCCCATCCCAGCGCCCCCAGTGCCCCATCTCCCCCATCCCAGTGCCCCATCTCCCCCATCCCAGCACCCCATCTCCCCCATCCCAGCGCCCCATCTCCCCCATCCCAGCACCCCATCTCCCCCATCCCAGTGCCCCCAGTGCCCCATCTCCCCATCCCAGTGCCCCATCTCCCCCATCCCAGCGCCCCAGTGCCCCATGTCCCCCATCCCAGTGCCCCATGTCCCCCATCCCAGTACTCCCAGTGCCCCATATTCCCCAGCCCAGTGCCCCCAGTGCCCCATGTCCCCCATCCCAGTACCCCCAGTGCCCCATATTCCCCATCCCAGCGCCCCCAGTGCCCCATATTCCAAATCCCAGTACTCCCAGTGCCCCATGTCCCCCATCCCAGTACCCCCAGTGCCCCATATTCCCCATCCCAGAACCCCCAGTGCCCCATATTCCCCATCCCAGCGCCCCCAGTGCCCCATGTCCCCCATCCCAGCACCCCCAGTGCCCCATATTCCCCATCCCAGCACCCCCAGTGCCCCATATTCCCCATCCCAGAACCCCCAGTGCCCCATCTCCCCCATCTCAGTGCCCCCAGTGCCCTATGTCCCCCATCCCAGCACCCCCAGTGCCCCATATTCCCCATCCCAGAACCCCCAGTGCCCCATTTCCCCCATCCCAGTGCCCCATATTCCCCCTCACAATGCCCCCAGACCCCTATGTCCCCTCTCCCAGTGCCCCATATCCAAGCACCCCCAGTGCCCCCAATGCCCCTCCCAGTGCCCCCAGTGCCCCCAGCGCCCCCAGTGCCCCATATTCCCCATCCCAGTGCCCCTGGTGCCCCATCCCAGTACCCCCAGCACCCCTAGTGCCCCTCCCAGTGCCCCCAGCGCCCCCAGTGCCCCATATTCCCCATCCCAGTGCCCCTGGTGCCCCATCCCAGTACCCCCAGCACCCCCAGTGCCCCTCCCAGTGCCCCCCAGTGCCCCCCCAGTGCCCCCAGTGCCGTGTCCCCGCAGGTACGGGCGCCGGGCGCTGCTGACGTGGTGCTACCTGCAGCTGGGGGTGACGGGGGCCGCCACCGCCGCCGCCCCCACCTTCGCCCTCTACTGCCTGGGCCGCTTCCTGGGGGGGCTGGCGATGGCGGGGGTCTCCCTCAACTCCGCCTCCCTCTGTGAGCGGGACTGGGGGGCCCAACCTCTGGCCAATGGGGAGCGCCCATGTTCAACCCAACCCCACTCATGGGAGGGACCCCAACCCCACCCCCCCAACCCACGGGAGGGACCCCAACCCAACCCCACCCCCTGCCCACAGGAGAGACCCCAACCCCACCCCCCTGACCCATGGGAGGGACCCCAAACCAACCCCACCCTCACCCACAGGAGAGACCCCAACCCAACCCCCCATTGACCCACAGGAGGGACCCAAACCCAATCCAACCCCACCCCCCCGACTCATGGGAGGGACCCCAACCCCCATTGACCCACGGGAGGGACCCCAACCCAACCCAACTCCCCTGACTCATGGGAGGGACCCCAACCCCCATTGACTCACGGGAGGGACCCCAACCCAACCCCCCCAACCCACAGGAGGGACCCCAACACCCCATTGCCCCACGGGAGGGACCCCAACCCAACCAAACCTCACCCCCCTGACCCACGGGAGGGACCCCAACCCAACCCAAGCCCACCCCCCTGACCCACGGGAGGGACCCCAACTCCCCATTGCCCCACAGGAGGATCTCCAACCCAACCCCCCTGACCCACGGGAGGGACCCCAAACCAACCCCACCCTCACCCACAGGAGAGACCCCAACCCAACCCAACCCCACACCCCTGACTCATGGGAGGGACCTCAACCCAACCCAACCCAACACCCCTGACTCATGGGAGGGACCCCAACCCAACCCCACACCCCCTGACCCATGGGGGGGACCCCAACCAACCCCCCACCCCCTGACCCATGGGAGGGACCCCAACCAACCCCACCCTCACCCACAGGAGAGACCCCAACCCCCCATTGACCCACGGGAGGGACCCGAACACAACCCAACCCCACCCCCCCGACTCATGGGGGGGACCCCAACCCCCATTGACCCACGGGAGGGACCCCAACCCAAACTCCCCCCCACCCCTCCCACGGTCGCCCGCAGGCATGGAGTGGATCCCGACGGAAGCCCGCGCCATCGTGGGCACCATCAACGGCTACTGCTACACCCTGGGCCAGTTCGTGCTGGCGGCCGTGGCCTTCGGCCTCCCCCACTGGCGCTGGCTCCAGCTCGCCGTCTCCCTCCCCTTCTTCCTCTTCTTCCTCTACTCCTGGTACAGGGAACCCGGGAGTCCTCGACTCCATCCTCATGGATTTTGGGGTGGGGGGGGGGGAGGTGGATTTGGGGTGTCTGGGTTCCCTTGGGGGGGTGGTGGGGACACCGTGGGGGGGTGGGAGGTGTCGGGTGGGATGAGGGACACCCCCCCCCTCGATGCAGGGGTCCCCCGTAACCCCTCATCCCTCCCCCCCCCCCCCCCCCCCCAGGCTGTTCGTGGAGTCGGCCCGGTGGCAAGTGATTTCGGGGAGACCCGACCTGGCCCTGAAGGGGCTCCGCAAAGTCGCCCGCGTCAACGGGAGGAAGGCGGAGGGGGACAAACTCAGCGAGGAGGTGATGGGGAGCTTCCCGGAGCCCCCCACCCCCACCCGATCCCCCCCTCCCCGTGCCCTTCTGCCCCCCCCCCCCCCCCCCATCCCCCCAAATCCTCCCAGGTCTCTCCAGATCCCCCAAACCCTGCCAGAACCCCCTAGTTCTCCCTTAGCCCCCCAACCCTGTTTCCCCTCCACTCCGCCTGGATCCCCCCAGACCCCCTCTAGCCCTCCTAGATACTTCTGACCCCCCGCCAGATCCCACCCAGGTCCCTCCTGATCACCTGGATCCCCCCCTGGACCACTAGTATCCTTCCTAGATCCCTCTGATCCCACGTAGATCCCTCCCAGTTCCCTCCAGACCTCCTGGATCCCCACTGAGACCACTATTATCCTTCCTAGATCCCTCTGATCCTGTCCAGATCCCCCAGATCCCTCCAGATCACCTGGATTCCCACCCCATAAGACCCCTATTATCCCTCCTAGACCCCTCTGATCCCACCTGGATCCCCCAGATCCCTCCAATTCTCTCCAGGTCACTAGGATTCCCACTCCCAAGACTCCTAGTGATCTTCCTAGATCTCCCTGATCCTGCCTAGATCCCCCCAGATCACCTGGGTTCCCACCCCCCCAAGACCCCTAGTATCCTTCCCAGATCCCTCTGATCCCACCTAGATCCCCCCTGATCCCTCCAATTCCCTCCAGACCACCTGGATCCCTACCCGAGACCTCTAGTATCCCTCCCAGATCCCTCCCGTCCCCCCGGATCCCCCTGGACCCCCCCCGAACCCCCCCGATCCCCCGGGCTCCACCCCGTCACCCCTCCCAGATCCCTATCGTCCCCCCGGATCCCCCCCGATCCCCCCCGATCCCCCTCCCGCAGGCGCTGCGGGCCCTGGTGCGCCGGGAGCCGACGCTGCCGGGGGGGGCCCTGGCCACCCTCGTCCGCACCCCCGGGATGAGGATGGTCTCCTGCGGCGTCTCCTTTGTCTGGTGAGCGGGGCCGCTTTGGGGCCAAAACCCGCCTTTTGGGGCAAAACCCAACATTTTGGGGCCAAATGTCACCTTTTGGGGGGCCAAACCCCAATATTTTGGGAGCCAAACCCAACTTTTTGCAGCCAAACCCAAAATTTTGGGGACAAAACCAACTTTCTCAGGGCCAAACCCAACTTTTCGAGGGGCGAAACCCAACTTTTTTGGGGCCAAACCCAACTTTTTGGGGCCAAACAACTTCTTGCAGGGCCAAACCCAACATTTTGGGGCCAAACCCGACATTTTGGGAGCCAAACCGAACATTTTGGAGCCAAACCCAACTTTTTTGGGGGAAACCCCACCTTTTTGGGGCCAAACCCAACTTTTTTGGGCTAAACCCAACCTTTTGCAGCGCCAAACCCAAACTTCTGCAGGGCCAAACCCAACTTTTTGGGGGGAAACCCCACCTTTTTGGGGCCAAACCCAACTTTTTTGGGCTAAACCCAACCTTTTGCAGCGCCAAACCCAAACTTCTGCAGGGCCAAACCCAACATTTTGGGGCCAAACCCACCTTTTTGCAGGGCCAAACCCAGCTTTTTGCAGGGCCAAACCCAACAGTTGGGAGCCAAACCCAACATTTTGGGGACAAACCTGACATTTTGGGAGCCAAACCCAACTTTTTGGGGCTAAAACCAACCTTTTACGGCGCCAAACCCAAACTTGCAGTGCCAAACCCGACATTTTGGGGCCAAACCCAACTTTTTGGTCCCCACTAGGTCACGTCCAGTTGGGGTTTTGTGTTGAACCGTTGGGTTTTGGGGGCAGGTTCTCCACCAGCTTCGCCTATTATGGGCTGGCCATGGATCTGCAGGGCTTCGGGGTGGACATCTACCTGAGCCAGCTGGTCTTTGGGGCCGTGGACATCCCAGCCAAGCTGGCCTCGGTGCTGGCCATCAGCTGCGTGGGGCGGCGCGTGGCCCAGGGGGGCTCCTTGGCGCTCGCCGGCGTCTGCATCCTCGCCAACATCGTGGTGCCGACGGGTGGGCGCCGGGCGGGGCGGAGGGTGGACAACGGGGTGGAGGCTGGTGGGATGGAGGATGGAGGGATGGAGGCCAATGGGATGGAGGCCAATGGGATGGAGGACAGAGGGGTGGGGGACAAAGGGATGGAGGCCAGTGGGATGGAGAATGGAGAGATGGAGGCCAATGGGATGGAGGATGGAGGGATGGAGGACAGAGGGGTGGAGAATTAAGGCCAATGGAATGGAGGCCAATGGGATAGAGAATGGAGGGCAGAGGGATGGAGGATGGACAGATGGAGGCCAATGGGTTGTAGAACAGAGGGATGGAGAACAGAGGCCAATGGGATGGAGGCCAATGGTATAGAAGACAAAGGGACGGAGGATGGACAGATGGAGGCCAATGGGAGGGAGGCCAGTGGGATGGGGGATCGACAGACAGAGGGCGGACAGATGGAGGACAATGGGATGGAGAATGGAGGCCAATGGGATGGAGGGATGGACGAATGGAGGAGAATGGGATGGGGAATGGAGGGATGAAGGATGATGGGTTGGAGGACAGAGGGACGGGGGACAGAGGGACAGAGGATGGACAGAAGGAGGCCAATGGCATGGAGGAAGAAGAGGAGGAAGGGCAACGAGAGGTTGGAGGGACAGAGGCAGGGAAGATGGAGGGAGGAAGGTTGGAGGATGATGGGATGGAGGAGGGTGGAAGGGTGGCCAACGTTGGAGGACAGGGGGGTTGGGGGGACGTGGGGACGCAGCGGGGGGGGCAGCAATAGAGGGATGACGGGTCATTGGAGGGACTTGGGTCATCGGGGGGTGGAGGGAGAGGTTGGGGGGAAGGAGGACCTTTGGGGGGTTATCGAGGAGCTGTTGGGGGGCCGGAGGCGTGAGACCCCCCCACGCACGCCCCCAGAGCTGCAGGTGCTGCGCATGGCCTTCGCCGTGGTCGGGAAGGGCTCCTTGGCCGCCTCCTTCAACTGCGCCTACATCTTCTCCGGAGAGCTCTTCCCCACCGTCATCAGGTGGGTGGTCATCACGCGCGGGGGGCTGCCGGGACCACAGCCCTCCCTCCGTCCGTCCGTCTGTCCGTCCACTCATCCATCTGCCAACCCATGTACCGAGTCGTCCCCATCCATCAGCCCACCCACCCACGCATCCACCATCGAGGTCCTCCACCACCATCCCTGAAGTCCTCCATCCAACCACCTCTCCACCCATCCGTCCAACCATTCATCCACCTCTCCATCCATCCATCCATCCATCCATCCATCCCTCAACCCTTCCATCCATCCATCCCTAAACCCCTCCATCCCTCAACCCTTCCATCCATCCATCCATAATCCATCCATCCATCCCTCAACCCATCTATCCATCCATCCATCCATCCATCCATCCCTCCATCCCTCAACCCTTCCATCCATCCATCCATCCCTCAACCCATCCATCCATCCATCCATCCATCCCTCCATCTATCCCTTTCATCCATCCATCCCTTCATCCATCCATCCATCCATCCCTCCATCCCTCCATCCCTCCCTCCATCCCTCCATCCATCCATCCATCCCTCCATCCATCCCTCCATCCCTCCATCCCTCCATCCTTCCATCCATCCATCCATCCATCCATCCATCCATCCATCCATCCATCCATCCATCCATCCATCCATCCCTCCATCCCTCCATCCATCCATCCATCCATCCGTCCATCCATCCATCCCTCCATCCATCCATCCATCCATCCCTCCCTCCATCCATCCATCCCTCCATCCATCCATCCCTCCATCCATCCATCCCTCCATCCATCCATCCATCCATCCCTCCATCCCTCCATCCTTCCATCCATCCATCCATCCATCCCTCCATCCATCCATCCCTCCATCCATCCATCCCTCCATCCTTCCATCCATCCCTCCATCCCTCCATCCTTCCATCCATCCATCCCTCCATCCATCCATCCATCCCTCCATCCATCCATCCCTCCATCCATCCATCCATCCCTCCATCCATCCATCCCTCCATCCTTCCATCCATCCCTCCATCCCTCCATCCATCCATCCACCCGTGCACCCGTGCACCCACCCGCTCCCTCTCCCCGGCACAGGCAGACGGGGATGGGCCTGGGGGGCACCATGGCCCGTGTGGGGGGGATGGTGGCCCCCCTGGTGCGCATGGCAGCCGACGTCACCCCGGCGCTGCCCCTCGTCATCTACGGGGCCGCCCCCATCGTCTCGGCCATCGCCACCTGCTTCCTGCCCGAGACCCGCAATGTGCCCCTGCCCGAGACCGTCAAGGACGTCGAGAGACGGTGAGGGGCTGCCTGGCGATGTGGCCGCGGCCATGCTGGGGACCCTGGCCCCACCACGTCCCCGTCTTCTCCCTGATCCTTTTGGGGTGCACAGAAGGGGGGAGGGATCCCCATCTTAGGGTGAGGTTTCTTTCTTGGGGGAACCCAGAAGGTTTTGGGGTGAGAAGGGACAAGACTTTGGGGTTGGGAAGGGACAAGACTTTGGGGTGGGGAAGGGATGAAGACTTTGGGGTGAGGATGAAGGTTTTGGGGTTGGGAAGGGACAAAGGTTTAGGGGAGAAAGGTTGAAGGTTTTAGGGTGAGGATGAAGGTTTTGGGGTGGGGAGGACCAAGGGCTCTGGGGGAGAAGGGAGAAAGGGTTTGGGGTTGGGATGGTAGAAGGTTTTAAGACTGGGAAGAGACGAAGGTTTTGGGATGAGGACAAAGGTTTTTGGGGTGGGGAGGGACAAAGGTTTTGCGGTGATAAGGGATGAAGTTTTTGGGGAGAAATGTTTATGGTTTGGGGATTGGGAAGGGATAAAGTTTGAAGGGCTGAGGACAAAGGTTTTGGGGTGAGAAGGGACAAGGTTTTGGGGCGGGGAAGGGACAAAGTTTTGGGGTTGGGATGGGACAAAGTTTTTGGGGTGGGGATGACCAAGGGTTTTGGGGTGACAAGGGACGAAAACTGGGGTTGGGAAGGGATGAAGGTTTTGAGGTTGGGAAGAGACAGAGACTTTGGGTGAGAAGGGACGAAGACTTTGGGGTGAAGACAAAGGTTTTGGGGCTGGGAAGGGATGAAGGTTTTGGGGTGAGGACAAAGGGTTTTGGGGCGAGGACAAAGGTTTTGCGGCTAGGAAGGGACAAAGGCTTTGGAGGACAAAGGTTTTAGGGTGAGAATGGATGAAGATTTTGGGGAGAAATGTTGAAGATTTTGGGGTTGGGAAGGGACGAAGGTTTTGGGGAGAGAGGTGAAGTTTTTGGGGTTTCTCTCCCCCCGGCACGGCCACAGAGCGGGTCACCTCAAGGACGAGGAGGTCACTGTCCCCCTGAGCACCACCAAGAGCAAGGACGGCGTCTGAGGGGGGAGAGGATGGGCATCGGGGACACCTGGGTCCTGCCGGGCCAGTGGGGGTGGGGGACGGGACCCCCGGGGTGGGGCGAGACCCCGGGGGGGGGACACGACACAGCCCCCCACCCACGGTCCATCCCCCCCCTCCCCGGGTGCTATTTATTTAATCCCAATAAAACCTCATCGCAATGTCGGCGTTCGATATCGCTGCCCTCCCGGGGACCGGGGGGAGTCCCTGTAACCCCCCCCCTCCCACCCCCCCTGGGAACCCAGGCATTCGGGGACCCCCACCCTAATGAGGTTAATGAGGATTAATTTCCCCAATATATTACCCTACGCCTGGGTCCTGGCTCTCAAGCTCCGGCCTTTGCCCCAATTCGGGTGATTTAGCTGCAAAATAAATCTGTAAAAGGATTAATTCACATGTCAAGCCGGGGCCAGCGGGTGACAAACGGCCCAGACGGGGCAGATTTTACCCCAAAAAACAGGGTAGCATAACCCCAGTATCAGCCCTCAGAGAAGCCACATCCCAGCACCTAGATGGCTGGTTTTTACCCCAAACAACAGGGCAGCACAACCCTGATATCAGCCCTCAGAGAAGCCACATCCAAGCACCTAAATGGCTGGTTTTTACCCCAAAAAGGGTGGCACAACCTCAGTATCAGCACTCAGAGAAGCCACATCCAAGCACTTAAATGGCTGGTTTTTACCCCAAAAAGGGTGGCACAACCTCAGTATCAGCACTCAGAGAAGCCACACCCAAGCACCTAAATGGTCAGTTTTTACCCCAAACCCAGGCCTCTCCTGCCACACCACTGCCCCCAAACCCCCCATTTTTACCTCAAAACAACCCCAATTCCACACCACTGCCTTTTAATCCATTTTTATTATGAAAACAAGCTGTTTTGGTGTCACTTTTTTGTTTTGTTTTTTTTTTTTTTTCCCGGATAAGACACAACCGTGAAGCTTTGCTGAGGGGAAATTGGGGTAAAACCCACCCGTTTTAGGGACATTTCAACGTCCCACCCCCAACAGGGCGCGAAAACAAGGGAAAAACCACGCATTTTTAACCAAAACTCTCTCATTTTCACCCGAATCGCGCTCAAGGGGGGGGAAGGAGAGAAACCACTGGGCTGGAGCCGCTTCATCACCCAGAGCCGGAGGTTGCTTTTTGGTGTGGTGGTGGTTTTTTAGGGATTTTGGTTAATTTAGGGTTATTTTGACTATTTTTGTGGCTATTTTGGCTATTTTTTGGGCTATTTCGGTCATTTTTGGGGGCTATTTCATCATTTTGGGGGGCTATTTCCGTCATTTTGGGAGCTAGTTCTGTCATTTTGGGGGGCTATTTCTGTCATTTTTAGGGGTTATTTCGGTCATTTTGGGGGCTATTTCCATCATTTTCTGAGGCTATTTCCATCATTTTTAGGGGTTATTTCCATCATTTTGGGGGGTTATTTCCCTCATTTTTGGGGTTACTTCCGTCATTTTTAGGGGTTATTTCTGTCATTTTAGGGGTTATTTCTGTCATTTTTGGGTCATTTTTCTGCTCAGGGGGCCGGTTTCAGGTTGCTCTGCCGCCGTCCCGGTTGGCTCCTCTCTTTTTGGGGGGTTCTGAGGTGAAATTCAGGGTGCAGTGGCGGGGAGGGGGAGGGGTTCGGAGGTAGGTTTTTTAAGTTGATTTTTAGAAAAAACAGGCACATTCAGTCAACGGGACCCTTGGGGGCAGGAGGGGGTTGGGGGGGATATCGGGGTGTCCCCGCAGAGCCCCAAAACAGCGGTGTTTTCCCGCCTTTTCCTGTCAGCGGTGTTTTCCCGCCTTTTCCTGTCAGCGGTGTTTTCCCGCCTTTTCCTGTCAGCGGCGTTTTCCCGCCTTTTCCTGTCAGCGGTGTTTTCCCGCCTTTTCCTGTCAGCGGCGTTTTCCCGCCTTTCCCTGTCAGCAGCGTTTTGGGGGTGAAAGCGGCTTTTTCCCCCCAAAATTACCCCACCCTCCCCGAACCCCAAAAACAAACCCTGTGCGACCGTGGCGGGCTGGGGGGCAGGGATGGGGATGGGGCGAAGCATTTCTCCCTCTGCGCCACGTGGGAGCAATGAAAACCCCAAAATGGAGGGATTTTGCCCCGTTTTGTGGCGGCCGGAGGAAGATGGTGGGGTGTAAGGCCTCATCTGGGCGGGGTGGGGGGGGGCTACGGGGAGCATCCTCCGAGGTGGGAGAGAAAAGAAATGATAAAAACAGGGAGAAATAAAAGGAAATACAAATAAAATGGGGGGCAAAAAAAAAATCTCCCCGCCCCCAAAATATTGAAAAATTAACAAAAAGTCCCAAAACCGTGACCCCGGCTGGCGCAGGGGTCTGAATTTTCTCAAAAAAAGGGGGGGGAAGCGAGTTTTTTGGCATACCGCATTGCCAGGGAGCCGGCGGAGTGGATTTAGGCGCCTCATTTTGGGGTGGAAAAGCGAGGAAATGGGTAACGGGAAGGGCAGGGCTGTCCCGTCTGTGTCCCCTCGGTAGGGACGGGCGTCACCCCAAAAGCCACCCCGCAGGGTGGGGACATGGCAGCGTCACCCCCTCCTCGGCTGGGGGGGACGGACACGTGCCCCATCTCGCGGCGGGGAGGTGAGAAAGTAACCCTCGTGCTGCAAAAACGAATAAAATAAACCCTGACGCCCCCTTCCCCGAGCGATAAAAACCCCAACAAATCAACCGAAAAAACCAGGGGGAAGATTTTAAAAAAAAAAAAAAAGGAAGAAACAAGACCCCGAAAAAGGGGAAAAGAACCCCCAAAAAAGCGAGAACCACCAAAAAAAGGGGGAAAGAGCCAAAAAAAAGGGAAAAGAGCCCCCAAAAAGGGTAAAGACATTAAAAAAAAGGGAAAAGAGCCAAAAAAAGGGAAAAGATGCCCCAGAAAGGGAAAAGGTCCCCCCCTAAAAGAGAAAAGACACCCAAAAAAAGGGAAAAAGACATCCAAAAGAAAGGGAAAATACACCCACCCCTCCCCAAAAAGGGAAAAGACCCCCCCAAAAAAGGGGAAAGATGCCAAAAAAAGGGGAAAAGATGCCAAAAAAGGGGAAAAGATGCCAAAAAAAGGGGAAAAGACGCCAAAAAAAGGGAAAAGACGCCAAAAAAAAGGGAAAAGATACCCAAAAAAAAGGGAAAAAAATCCAAAAAAGGGAAAAGACCCCCAAGAAAAGGGAAAAGACCCAAAAAAAAAAGGTGAAAGGGGTGAAAGGAGGGCAGCGGGGAGCCCGTCGCGTTGGCGGAGCGGGATCAGGAGTTGTTCTGGTTCTGGTAGATGGAGGCTTTTTCCTTCAGCAGGTCCAGACACAAGTGGCAGCTCCAGCTCCCTGCGGCGAGAAGGACACGTGGGTGGCCCGGCTTTACCCTCGTTAGGGCTTCGTTAAGGGTCACGGCTTCCTAATTACACGCAGGGAGTGACGGCGGGGGGGGGTGTTTACAGGGCCGTTTGGGGGTTTGTGACCCCGCAAGCCTTCCTCCTCCTCCTCGTTAACCTTCAAGCGAAGGCAGCCAGGAGAGGGGTTGATAATTAACCGCTGGGATAATTAATCAGCTTCAAGGTGACATCGGGATTTTGGGGTTGGTTTTTTTTGTTGTTGTGAATGCTGTGGGGTTTTTTTTTCCCGCTTCGACGCCATGAGGCGACGGTGGGAGGAAGAGGAGGAAGAAGAGCGATTCCCCCTCGGCTCTACCGACCAATACGGAGAGATTTCGGGGAGCAAACGGTGATGGATTTTGGGGTGGTAAAAGGCTTTTCCCCCCTTCTCCAGCGGAGTGGAGGAGGAATAATTGGGGAGCAGGCGGAATGACGGACCCCATCATTTTCGATCGTGGAACGACAGACCCACGATTCCCCCCCCCAAAACACAGGCTGTGAAATATATTGGGTGGAATTCTGCTTGTTTTGACCCATTTCCGTAGAGGAGGGGGCTGGGGTTTCGGGGGGAGCGACACTCACCTTCGGGCGGCTCCGACATGGGAGGGGTGAGACAGTACATGTGGTAGCCGCGGTCGCAGTCGTCGCAGAAGAGCAGCTGGTCCTAAGCCGAGGGCGGGGGGAAAAAAAGGGGGAAATTCGGATGATTCAACGCGGCTTTGCCTAAAGGACGACGCGGAGGGGACGAGGGTCCCTCTCTGTCGTCCTCCAAGCTCTGGTGGAGCGACCAGAAAGACATCGCCAGGTACCCCAGACTCCCAAAAGCACAATCTTTTCCCCCAAAACAGACCCTCCTGAGCCCTCAGACTGTTAAAAGCCCAAAGATTACCCCCAAAAAGACTCTCCCGTGTCCTACAGACTATTAAAGCCCAAAGATTTCCCCCAGAAAGACTCTCCCGTGTCCTACAGACTATTAAAGCCCAAAGATTTCCCCCCAGAAAGACTCTCCCGTGTCCTACAGACTATTAAAGCCCAAAGATTTACCCCCCAAAAGACTCTCCTGTGTCCTACAGGCTATTAAAGCCCAAAGATTTCCCCCCAAAAAGACTCTCCCGTGTCCTACAGACTATTAAAGCCCGAAGATTTCCCCCCAGAAAGACTCTCCCGTGTCCTACAGACTATTAAAGCCCAAAGATTTCCACCCAAAAAGACTCTCCCGTGTCCTACAGGCTATTAAAACACAAAGATTTCCACCCAAAAAGACTGCTCTGTGCTACTAACCTTTAAAAGCACAACAGTTTCCCACAAAAAAAGACACTCTGGTCTTCTGTGGACTGTTAAAGCACATTGATTTCCCCAGAAAAATCTGTGTTTGTGGACCATTAAAAGCACAAAGATTCTCCCCAAAATACTCTCCCATGTCCTACAGACTATAAAAGAACAAAGATTTTCCCCCCAAAAGACCCCAGCTCTGTCCTACAGACCATTAAAGATACCATAATTTCCCCTCAAAAAGACCCTCCTGTGCCTTAGGGATGGTAAAGCGCTAAAATTTCCCTCAGGAAGACCGTGCTGTGCTACGGATCATGAAAAGCACAATGATTTTCCCCAAAATAAGACTCTCCCATGTCTGAAAGACTAGGAAAGCACAAAGATTTCCACCCAAGAACACTGCTCTGTGCTACAAACCTTTCAAAGCACAAGGATTTCCCTCCCAAAAAAGGCTCTCCCGAGCCCTACAGACTATAAAAGCACAAAGATTTCCCTCACAAAATCCGTCCCATCTCTCACAAACTACTAAAGCACAAGGATTTCCCTCAAAAAAAAGACTCTCCTGGGTCTGTGGACCATTAAAACCCCAAAGATTTTCCCCAAAATACGCTCCTGTGTCCTACAGACTATAAAAGCACAAGGATTTCCCCCCAAAAAGGCTCTCCCGAGCCCCACGGACTAAAAAAGCACAAGGATTTCCCTCACAAAATCCATCCTGTGTCTCACGGACTATTACAGCACAAGGATTTCCCTCCAAAAAAGACTTCCTGTGTCCTACAGACTATAAAAGCACAAAGATTTCCCTCAAAAAAAAATCTCGCCGTGTCTCACGGATTATTAAACCACAAGGATTTTCCCCCAAAAAAGCCTCTGAGACGTCCTATTAAAACCTCGTCCCCGCAGCAAGAGGCTGCTCACAAACCCCCCGGGCTTTTCTTCCTCATCCCTTCGCCGCGGGGTCGGAGGGGGATGACACCCAAGGGTGTCCCTGGAGGGTGCCCTGGTCCCTCTTGGGGGGTACTGCCCTCGTTTTGGGGGGTAGCGCTGTGGCAGGGGTACGCTCCCGTTGTTGCGGGGGGTACTCACGTCGTTCTCGGAGGTGCCGCAGATGTTGCAGCACTTGCACTCGATGCACTGCCAGCGGTACGTCTTGACGGCCGCCATCATCACCGGGGTGAACTGCAGGCAGGAGGGGTGCCCTGCGGGACAGGCGGGGCACGGGTGAAGGCAGGGGAGGGGGAGGAAGGCAGCCTTCGCACCCGCAGGAGAGCTTCGCGGCCGGTGGCCGGGTGGGATCCACCGAGCGTGGGGTCCTGCCCCTGCGGAGGAACAACCCCCCGCACCGGGACGGGCCGGGGGCGACCTGCCGGAGAGCGGCTCCGCCGAGAAGGAGCTGGGGGTGCTGGGGGGCGGCGAGGTGACCCCGAGGCGGCGCCGGGCCCTCGGCGGCAAGACCGGCGGCGTCCCGGGGCGCGGGAACAGGAGCGTGGGCGGCCGGGCGAGGGAGGTTGTCCTCCCGCTCCGCTCCGCCCTGGGGAGGCCGCGGCCGGGGGGCTGCGGCCGGGTCTGGGCCCCCCGGTTTAAGAAGGCCGGGGAGCGGGTGGGGAGAGCCCAGCGGAGAGCTGCCGCGCTGGGCGGGGGGCTGGAGCATCTCCCCGCGAGGAAAGGCTGCGAGACCTGGCTCTGCTCAGCCGGGGGGACGGGGGGAGGCCGAGGGGGGTCTCGTCAGTGCTTCTAAATGGCTGCGGGGCGGCTGTCGCGGTCGGGGCCGGGCTCTTTTCAGCGGTGCCCGACGCCGGGACAAGGGGCAACGGGCACGCGTCGGGACACGGGAAGCGCCGCTTAAAGAGGCTTAAAACCGCCTTCGCTGGAGGGTGCCGGAGCAGCGGAAGAGGCTGCCCAGAGAGGGTGCGGGGTCTCCTTCCCTGGAGACGTGGAGACCCCGCCGGGACGCGGTCCTGTGCCCCCTGCCCTGGGTGCGCCTGCTCAAGGGGGGGGGTTGGACGCGGCGACCCCCAGACGTCCCGTCCAACCCGCGCCATTTTGTGATTCACAGCGGGGAGAAAACCACCTTCTCTGACCCAAATCCTCCGCGCGGGTGAAGACGCCAGGGATGGTTCGGAGATTGCCGGCGGTGGGGAGGATGTTCTCCCCCTCTTACCTGATCGCCCGCAGTCCGAGCATGAGACCAACTCCTCCGGTTGTCCCGTCTTCTTGTTGATTTTGGAGTCTCCCAGGCAGAAATCGCAGTAGTTGTTGGGCAAAGCTAAACCGTCGGGTCCTTTCTTGGCTGGAAAAGCAAAGCGGGGAAGATGGATTAGCTGCGGGGTGAAGGTTTTTTACACAGGACTGGGACAAAACGCTTCCACGGCGCAAATCCCAACGCTCGGAAGAGCCTTTCCCGCAACCTCGGAGCAGCCGGGGCGATGCCGCGGTGCCCAAAAGCGTCGGGGGAGAGATGCCGCTCGCTCCCAGCCCCGGCGCGGGTGGTTTCACAGCTTCGCCGCCTTTTTCCACGATGGGGATTTTGGCAAAGGGGGTTGTTTCGCTTACATTTCTGCTCCTCCGATCGCTGCGAGACGGGAGTGGGGGGTTGCGAATCGTCCTTGTCGTCGCCCTCTTCCTCGGCCAGGTGGGAGTGAGCGTAGTGGTAGCTCAATCCCGGCCGATTCTTGTAGCGCTTCCCGCAAACTACGGATAGAAACGGGGAAAGTCTGAGCTCATCCCGGCACCGAGCGAGATCCCGCACCCCAAATCATCCGGCATCCCCGACCCGCTCCCGTCTCAGGGCTTTCAGCGCAGACGTCGCTCCCTTTCTGCCCCAAAATCACCTGGATTTTAGTAAAACCACCCAGAAACAGCCTAGAGAAGGGGTTTGGGGCTGGACCCTCCGGATCGGGTCTGGAGCAGCCGGAGAGGCGTCGCAGCTTCCTCTGCGCATCCCACCGCGGGAGGATAAAGCCGATTTGGTGGGTGATCGACACCCACCACGGCCGGATGACGACGGTGGCTCGTTAAGCGCAGCTTTACGGCCCTCGGTAAAGGTGCGAAACCACGCGGGGATTAATCCAAGTGGCAAAAAGCCGGTCGGGAAGATACTGGAGGGTGGGATTTCCCACCCAAAAACCACCTCCTACACCAGCCGGGTGAAAAAAATTGAGGTTGTCTTCAATGTGCACGAGGGAGAAACCTCTTTTTTGGGACCCCGAGGAGGGAAATGGCAGCAGCCCTGGGCACGTCTGGGCTCCGCTCCCTCCTCGGCGCCACCTCGCTCCTCCAACGCTGACCCAGAAGTCACCCACCGTCCCCAAACGCCATCGATTTGCCTGTTTTCAACCCCATTTTGGTTTGTTTTTTTTTGCAGGATTGGGAGTTTTCACCCTCCGGTGGTGGCATGTGTTTCCCTGGGGGAGAACTCCGAGCACCCACGGGCGAGGGGAAGGGGCTCCCAGCTCACCATCACCTGCTTTCCGGATGGGGTTTTTTTGGGGGGTAGATTTTCAGCCGTGCCGCACCGAGGACACCCCACAACCCCCTTTCGGCCCCGAGGAGCGCGGGCAGGGCGAGCACGGAGCCGGCACTGGCTCTGCACCTTCCTGCTGCTGGCACGGTAGAGGAGGGAGGACGGGGATCGGGGTGAAATCCCCGCAGAAAGAACCGGAGGGGGATTTACAGGGCCCGGCAGAAGGATTTGGCAATGGATTTTCCCTGTGTATTCTCACAACGTCCATGAAAATCGGGGGAAAAAGTCACTTTGGGATGAGATTTCTTGAGCCTGGAGCTTTTCTGTAACATCCCAGACCCTTCTGGATCCACTTGAAGCCTGAAAAAAACGCCACTGGGGCTTGTATCTCCTCTCATGGCATTGAATCACTCCAAAAATAGAGGGGGTGGGGGGGGAAAGCAGCCCGGCTCCACCTGCTCACCAAAAACGGGGGCTGAACCCCACCAAGACCCCGACGCAAGCAGCCGGCACTGGCTTTTTTTGGGTCGAAACCCCCCCGCCGGGCAAAGGGATCTGCGAGATGATGTTTCCCACCCCTGGCGGGGGGGGGAAAAAAAAACGCTGGCAAAACGTCACGAACCCAGCAAAAGGAAAAAAAAAAACAGCTCGAAAAAAGAGCCGTGATGGCAATTACAACCTTATTACATCAAATTCTGGCTTTCTGGAGCCAACCGAGGGCACGATGGGGTCGGCCGCATGAGCAGCCAGGCGGAGCTGGCAGGTGGCGTTTTCTTCCTGCCCTGGAAAGGTTTAAAATTGACTTTTTTCCCCCCCAAAAAAAAACCACCAGGCAGGCCGGTATCTAAACACCAGTCAGGCTTCCTCCTCCCCAACGGCAAGGAAGAGGAGCCACCACGAAGATGATCGTGGCTTTCCGGCTCGGCTACGGGTTTTTATTCCCACCCCGCCGTCAACATCCACCCTAAACCTGCGGCCGACCCGTTTTGGGGGTTTATTTTAAAACAAAAAAAAGCCAGGTTTTGGGGGTTGGTGGTTTTTTTTCGCAAGAGAAGCAGCGACGTACTTTGGCGTCTCTTAAAAGGAAGGGGGCACGTGCCGGGCGCGCGGGATTTGGGAGGGAGGAAAGGGGTTTGGTGGAAACGCCGTGTTTTTTCCCAGCCCCGCCGCGGTCGGGGGGGTTTGATCTTTGTTTTCCCTCTCCGGAGGCCGCTCTGCTGGCACGCACGACCGCTCTTCCCTGCTGGAAAAGGGTCAGGGCGAGCTCGGAGAGGAGCTGCCGGATCCCGCTTGCCGGCGGGGAGGCAGGGTTTGACGTCGCTCGGTGGCCTTTGGCTTCTCCCTCCCCGTCTCCCGCGTTCCCCCACCACCACCCCCGCCGCTCCCCGGCCCTCTCCCGCAGGCTCCAGCGAGGTTTGGTGAAAAAATAAAAGGAAAAAAAAAAAAAAAAAACACAAAACCCTAACGTTTCAGGAGAAGAAAGGCAGGAAGGAAATTAAAAAAGCAGACAGAGAGTGGACTACCTCGATCGGGAGGTTTCAAGGTATGCTTTTGTTTGTAACTATCTGAAACACAGAAAGAGAGTCGTGAGAAAACACACACACACACCCACAGCAGATCACGCACCCGAGCCAAGCGACAGACTCTTAAAACAAGAAAAAAGGGGAGGAAAAACACAACTACTTTGGGTTCAGGGGGGTTTTTTTGGGGGAAGAAACTAGTGTCAGCTCTTGCAGGACAGGAGGAAGAAGAGAGAAAGGTAATTTCAAAGCCTCACTTGCCCCTTTTTTGCTCCGTTCACCCTGTTTAAATTGCCTTTTTTCCCTCCCCCCCACCAGCTGGAGGAGGAGGAGGAGGAGGAGGAAGCATCGGCAACCCTGGGCTCGCAGAGGAGCGGGCCACGAAGGTACGGCCTCGGAAATCACATCCCCTGGAGCTGAGGAGGTTTTTAGCCGGCGCGGGACCAGCGCACGGCGTTGCGTTTCGCGGCTACGAACTCGTTAAGTGGCTTTAACGAGGGACGATAGCGCGAGGGGCGGGGACGGACTACGGCCGGCTTCGAAACCGGCCCGACGGACACGGATCCAACTGGGAAAATGGTGTCGGGGGTGTGTGTGTGGGTGGGTGGGTTTTGTTTTCAACCTTTGCGGGGGGTGTTTGCAAGACCGGGAGAGGTTTATCCTCGTTTTTACGCGCCGGGTGGCTGCAGAGCCCTTCGCTCGGGGCGAGAGGACGGCGTTGCCGGTGGGAAAACTCCAGCCGCCTTCGACCGCCGGAGGAGGGCTGAGAATCCGAGGGGTTCAAAAACACCCTCCCCCCTGCGTAAATCTACCTTTTTTTTTTTTTTTTGAGGTTGAAAACCCAAATCCCAGTGGAAAAAGCCCCACGGATCCCAAAAGCAACGCAGCCTGGTTCTGCTCCCAGGCCCGAAGAGGCGAGGAGAGGTTTTCAGTACTCACTGTCACAAGCGTAGGGTTTATCCCGGTCTTCTAATATAGCCGCGTCCAGCTTCTTGCGAGCCCCTCCGACACCTTTGCCCTGGGAAAAACAAGGGGGAAAAGCCAAGGTTTAGGTAAAATTATGGCCCAAAAAGCTTCTCGGGTGACGGGGAGGACAACAGCGGCGATCAGCGCTGGAGAAAAGCACGATCCAACACTGCCACGTAGTGGGTAGAGCCCGAAAGGGCTGTGGGACGCGAGCGGCCAGGACGGCTGTGTGGGGACGAAGGCATCGACGGATGACCCAAATCCCTCGGGATCGGGTCTTTCCCGCTTTGGGAAGGGGCAGATCCACGCGAGGTGGCTCTACCGCGCAGGATCTCTCGCGTGGCGGGGGGTTTTGGGTGATTAGCAGTCGTTAGCGGCTAACGAACACGAGTTATTCAAGCCCCCGGGTGTTTTCTCTGCTCATCCCATCCACGAGGTCAAGCGCATCCAAGGTTTCCCCAGCCTGAGGTTCAACACGGACACGGTCTGCGGAATAATCGCTGGAGGCGACTTTGAAATTAAACTTATGTTTTTAGAAAAGGTAAACGGGATCTCGAGGTACCGCGGAGCTGGCGCGCTGCGTATTCGCTACTCTGAGCCAACAGGCCGTCACACTTTTGACAAAATACTGTCTTTTGGGTGAACTTTGCTCATTATAATATCATTATAGTACCAAGACACACCTCTGTCCCAAAAGCTACCCGCCTCTAAGGCGTGACCACCCCTCACTGGGCACGCGCTTGGAATTTCTTCTAGTCTACGCTTTTAAAAGTAAAGGGAGGCGGTTTTACACCAATCCTAATAAAGGTGCGTACGACTAGAGTCACTCAAGCTCCACCTGAAAGGTAAAAAAATAGCATAAAACATGTGAAGAGGGTGTTGGGGAAGATCCCGTCGCGTAGCACTGGCCTCTGGGAGCAGTCGATGGGCTGAGCCTCCTTCCCCCCTCACCGGGACGCCTCTGGGTAACACCAAACCATCTGGTTATACCAACTATTTCCCCAGGAAAACTTAGAAAGCTCTTGATAGCGTCACTTTAAATCTCCAACACTTCATATTTGCTTAATGCATTTGTAGCCTAGCAGCGTTACTCGTCGTCTTAGTATTTGTGTGTGTCTTGTGACCAGCGATCTCATCACCGGTAACCAAAGAACCTGCGTGTCTGTTGCTTTAATAAATCCGTTATTCACTATTCATTAATCTGGCCGCGATCATCCTCATTGAACGCCACCGGCCGGGGCAAATTAGTTACTAACAAACACCCTGATGGGTGGTTACTTCTACAACCCTCAGTAGATAAACCGTTGACCAAGTCTGAGACTAAGACTGGGCTTAGCCGCACCTAGACTCCTCTCGGAGGAGTTTAGAAAGCAAGGAGGTCCTGCCTGAACCTCGTGACTCAACGGTAGGGTCTCCCCCGAGCCGCTCCTCGGACTCCTGCCATTAACGCAACACGGTCGCGCCCCGGGAGACGTCGGGGTTGTTCCAGCACCGACGACGCCTCGGATTTGCCAGGAATCGCCACAAAAAACAATGCCCGGGACCCGGCCAGACCCATCCGGCTGCCCTCACCTTGGCTTTCCCCTTCCCTCTCCGCTTCGGCGTATCTTCCTCGTAGTCTTCATCGTCCAAATCGTCCAGGAAGTCATCCGGCTCAAGGATCCGCTAGGGAAGAGGAAAGGGGTTGTCGCAGACAAAACCGCGGCGTGGATCGAGGGGAAAAAGGGGAAAAATTGGGGAGTGAGACACGTCAGCGCGGCGTCGGGTCACCCGTCAGCGGCCGAATGCGTTTCAAGCCTGTAGTGCTGAAGGAGGAGAAAGGATGTGGAATTTCTGGGGGGAGGGAGAAGGGATCCGCTACGTTTTACCCCTAGAAAAGTCACAGAAGGGCCCAACACGGCATGAAGACGCTTGGGGGAAAAAAAAAAAAAAGAGTAATCAAAGAAAAAGGCAAAAAGAGGTAATTTGGAAAAATTATTCAGGTAGAAAAGCCCAGGGAGGGGAAAATACGGGGTATTTTGTCAGGAAAATTACCGTGCGCCATCGCACACGTTGCGCTGCTCTGTGCTTTTTCGGGGGTAGGGGGATCCATCGAACCGCAGGCGTTGGCGGGTGAGGAGGCGAAGTGGGATATCGTTAGAGCCGTCCGTTAACGAACTGGCCTAAAGACCAACCAACGTGCCTTGTGGGAACTGCTTCGGGTGGGGCAGGACGTCCCCTCCGGCCTAAACCGGAGCTGATCCGTACCAACCCGGGCTGCGATCCGCTAAGCCAAGGCTTTGCAGCCCACGGATCACGCGTTTTCGGAGGCAAAAAGCCGCTACAACGGCGGTCCCAGTGCGTTTCAAGTCCGATTTGTGGCTCCGAGGGGAAAAAGGGGGAGCTTCTACAATCCTGACACCGACGAACAGCAAAGCATGGGTGAGTGGTGAAGGGTGGAGTGTAGGGAAGGATTAACCCAGCTCCACACTTTTGTAGAGCCTTCATAATTAAAGAATCAGAGAGTCACAGAATTGTAAAGGTTGGAAAAGACCTTGAGGGTCATCAAGCGCAGCCGCCAACCCGACACCCCCAGGGCTCCTCAACCGCGTCCCCGAGGGCCGCCCCGACACGCTGTTTGAGCACCCCCGGGGACGGCGACTCCCCCACCTCTCGGGGCAGCCTGTGCCAACGCCCGGCCGCCCTTTTGGGGAAGAAATTGTCCCTCGTCGCCAGCCTAACCCTCCCCTGAGGCAGCCTGAGGCCGTCTCCCCTCGTCCCGTCGCTTGGGAGCAGGGACCGACCCCCCCCTTACCCCAGCCCCTCTCAGGCAGCTGCAGAGAGCGAGAAGGGCTCCCCTCAGCCCCCTCTTCTCCAGGCTAAACCCCCCCAGCCCCCCCAGCCGCCCCCCAGCACACTTGTGCTCCAGACCCTGCCCCAGCCCCGCTGCCCTTCTCTGGACACGCTCCAGCCCCTCCAGGCCCTCCTTGTCCCGAGGGGCCCAAACCTGAGCCCAGCACTCGAGGTGGGGCCTCCCCAGGGCCGAGCACAGGGGCCCCATCCCCGCCCCGTCCCCGCCGGTGCCGGCACAAGCCCGGGCGCTGGGGGCCGCCGTGGCCACCTGGACACGCTGCCGGCTCGTGTCGACCAGCACCCCCGGGTCCTTCCCCGCCGCGCAGCTTTCCGGCCGCTCCTCCCCAAACCCGCGACGCTGCCTGGGCTTGTTGGGACCCAAGCGCAAGACCGGGCTCTCGGCCTTTTTAAGCCTCACCTAGCTGAGCTCAGCCCACAGATCCAGCCTGCCCTGGACCTTGTGCCAAATCAGGGTGAAAAGGGGATGCTGGACCCAAATTTTGCTGGAAAGGAGGAAGACCTGAGCCCCTTTTTACTGCAGAAGACAAATTTGGGGTCTCCTCTCTCCCCGACTCACTTGTTTCTCCACCCAAAACCAGGGCTGCCTGCTCCGAGCTTCGTCAGCGGTCACATAGAGCCCTTGTGCTCCAGGCAAGGGCGAAAATTATGGGGAAAATCACAAAATACGTGTTGAAAAACAGCCTTTCCCTGGAATTAAACACACCCCGTGATTCTACAGCAATGGGAAGAGGCCAAACCATCAGCAGAGCGGCCTGAATTCCCAGGCAGGAGACATGGCTTCGACCTGCAACCAGCCCAAACCCTCTGCAGGACGAGTTATTGTCATTTCTAAGATGGAAAAAGAAACCGAGACCCTTGTAACCTCACTAAATGCTTCTTCTGCCTTCCCGTGTCTTCGCTTCAAAACCTAACGCTGCTCTCAAGCCCGTTCTCAAAGGGCTCGCACAGAAACCGGCGCTTTGAAGAGTTGCCCAAATGTCTTTCTCCCTCCTCTGCGACAGCTAAAAATCTTTTAGAAATCAATTTGCTATAAAGAAGGGAATAAAAGGGAATAAAGCTTTGGGTACGAGTAGGAATAAAAGGGGTCTGGCTTGACAAGATGTCTCGGAGCTCGTCTCTACTCAAGGAGAAAAGAGACGAGGCGATAAAAAACCTGCGCTTGCTGCAAAAGGGCTCATGGGGGGGGAAATAGGAAGCCGGGGAAGGGAGGAGATGGCAGGGATGGGGACCGGCACCTCAACCCCCCCCCCACGGCCTTTTCACAACTCCCCGTGGGTCAATGAGGGATGAAAGCTGTCCTGGGGGCAGAGACAGCCAGCGTGGAGCCTTAAACTGGGTGCCTAGACACAATAAACCCCGAGATTTTGGGGTGAGATACGCCTTTCCCCCAAATTTTGGGGTCAAAATGTTTCTTCCCCTGAATTTTGGGGCCAGAATCTCCTTTTCCCTGAATTTTGGGCACAGAATCTGCTTTCCCTTGAATTTTGGGGCCAGAATCCCCCTTACCCCGAATTTTGGGGCCAGAATCTCCCTTCCCCTGAATTGTGTGGCCAGAATCTCCTTTTCCCTGAATTTTGGGGCCAGAATCTCCCTTCCCCTGAATTTTGGGCACAGAATCTGCTTTCCCTTGAATTTTAGGACCAGAACCTCCTTTTCCCTGAATTGTGTGGCCAGAATCTCCTTTTCCCTGAATTTTGGGCACAGAATCTGCTTTCCCTTGAATTTTGGGGCCAGAATCTCCTTTTCCCTCTGAATTTTGGGGCCAGAATCTCCTTTTCCCTGAATTTTGGGGCCAGAAAAGAGGCGGAGAAAGCCGAGGGAATGAGGAAGAGGGTGGAAAACCAGAGCGGTGTGGTGGAGACGCGCGTGTTTCACGCTGAAGCTCCCCTTCCCAGCGCGGGGGAGGAGACCCTCTCTCCGCCGTACCTTCCGCGCACGGCTGTTGGTGACGGGGAACTCGCCCAGGCTGTCGTCGTCGATGCGGGGGTCCGGGAGGGCACGTTTCTCCAATGGGTCGGTCCTCAACAGGGCTTCCAGGCTGCTGCCATCCTGAGAGATCAGCCCTTCCTTCTTCAGGGTCTGATCGGTGTCTGCGAGGGGGGAAAAGGGAGCGGAAAATCAGGGCGGATCCCGCTGGACCCCCGTCGCGGCGGGGTCCGGCGAAGGGGTTTTACCGACCCTCGCCGACGATCCGGCGCTTTTTTGGGCACGGTGCTGCCAAAAAAACCCACCTCACTGCGCGCGGAAAGCGGCGGAGGGAAGGATTTACCTGGTTTGATGGAAGGGAAGGAAAGCCTCGGGTCCTCCGGAGGATGAGCACGGCGTTTCTTCCTCCAGCGGCGCGCAGGGTAGGAGTAAAGCTGCCCCGCGGCTAAACCTTTAATTAAAAAAAACCCTAAAATTACACGAGGGGACGACAGGTGCCGGCCCCTCGTCCCCAACGCGGCGTTTTCCCGGCGTACCTGGCCCTCGGTGACGTTTCTCCATCCAGATGTAGCAGTTGCTTTGGGCCACCCCGGTCTGGGAGTCGAGGAAGGGGAGGCGGACGCTGCGCTCGGCGCAGAGGCGGGCGTTGTAGTTGTGGCACTGCTCCATGGCGTCCCTGTAGTACTGCTCGCCGAGGCTGCCGGCGGAGAGAGAGGGGGTCAGCGCGCGCCCCGAGCGAGGACGACCCGCCTTTGGAACCCCTCGCTCCTAATGCAGGGAGGAAAATCCCTTCTTTGGTATCTGGAATTCCCAAGGCAGGGAGAAAAACCCTCGTTTTGTGTTTCTAATTCCCAAGGCAGGGAGAAAAACCCTCGTTTTGTGTTTCTAATTCCCACGGCAGGGAGAAAAACCCTCGTTTTGTGTTTCTAATTCCCAACGCAGGGAGAAAAACCCTCGTTTTGTGTTTCTAATTCCCAACATAGGGAGAAAACCCCTCATTTTGTGTGTCTAATTCCCAGCGTAAGGAGAAAAACCCTCGTTTTGTGTTTCTAATTCCCACGGCAGGGAGAAAAACCCTCATTTTGTGTTTCTAATTCCCAACGCAGGGAGAAAACCCCTCATTTTGCATGAGGAATTTTGGAATTTGTTATATTTCTATTTGGAATTCCTAACGTAGGGAGAAAATCCCTTGTTTTACATGTGGAATTTTGGAAATTTATTGTATTTGTATTTCGAATTCCCAACGTTAGGAGAAAATCCCTTATTTTGTGCAAGGAGTTTGTAACGCAGACAGAAAATCTGTCATTTTTTATTTCTAATTCCTAATGTAGGGAGAAAACCCCTCGTTTTGCACGCGGGATTTTGGAATTTCTTGTCTTTCTATTTGGAATTCCCAACGCAGGGAGAAAATCCCTGTTTTTGTATTTCTCATTCTTAACGTAGGGAGAAAAAAACCTCATTTTCCATGAGGAATTTTGGAATTTTTCGTAGTTGTATTTGGAATTCCTATCGTAGGGAGAAAACCCCTCATTTTCCATGAGGGGTTCGTAACACAGAGCGAAAAAAACCATCATTTTGTGTTTCTAATTTCTAGTGTAGGGAGAAAAATCCCTCGTTTTGCACAAGGAGTTTGGGAATTTGCTGTATACGAGATGTTGCTCTGTCTTTCAGCACCGCAACGGGTTCCGCTGCTTCCAGGGATGCTCCTCCTTGCTCTCCCTTGGGACGCATCCTAAAGAATTGGAGTAAATTCGGAGGGAACCCCCTGACTAAGGCTAAATTAAAACGGTGTTGCAATCAACAGTGGACACAATATCGATTAGAAGAGGGTGAGAAATGGCCCGAAAATGGGGCTTTGAAATATAACATAATTCTGCAGTTAATGTTTTGTCAGAAAAATGAGAAATGGGATGAAATGCTACAGGTTGATTGTTCTTTACGTTAAGAGGTGACCGGGATAATAATAATAATAAAATGTGGTTTGGATCCGAAATACCAGAATGGAATATATTTTTTAAGTGAGAAATAAGGAAAAGAAGAAAAAAGAGAAGCGAGGCCAGGCCGGATCGCAGCCCTCTCTGCTAGCTGGAGGGGGAAGAGGCAGAGGGGGCGTACGGGGAGGATTTAGGGACAGAGGTAGAAGTGGAGATCGCTGTGAAACACCTAAATTTAAGAGTGAATCGGTGCGACAGGAGGGTCCCTGGAAAGAAAAACGCCCACGGCTTTTGGATGACCAACCCCGGCACGCATCCGCCGGGAAACGCCACGTTTCCAGCCCGGAGGAAGCGCCGGCCCAAAATATCTCCTGCGCGAGGTGAAGACGCGACTCGAGGCGATATTTGCGGAGGACAGAGACGTCGCCTCGGCTCAGTGAAAGCACGGAGGCCGTGCGAGAGGCGACTACAGCCTTCCTTGCCACTGGCAGATGGAGCATGGCATCATTGAGAGATCCGCTCGGCCTCGAGGGAGAGAGAGAGAGATCCCCCCTCGGCCTCCAGAGAGAGAGAGAGAGAGAGATCCCCCCTCGGCCTCCAGAGAGAGAGAGAGAGAGAGATCCCCCCTCGGCCTCCAGAGAGAGAGAGAGAGAGAGATCCCCCCTCGGCCTCCAGAGAGAGAGAGAGAGAGAGATCCCCCCTCGGCCTCTAGAGAGAGAGAGAGAGAGAGATCCCCCCTCGGCCTCTAGAGAGAGAGAGAGAGAGAGATCCCCCCTCGGCCTCCAGAGAGAGAGAGAGAGAGAGATCCCCCCTCGGCCTCCAGAGAGAGAGAGAGAGAGAGATCCCCCCTCGGCCTCCAGAGAGAGAGAGAGAGAGAGATCCCCCCTCGGCCTCCAGAGAGAGAGAGAGAGAGAGATCCCCCCTCAGCCTCCAGAGAGAGAGAGAGAGAGAGATCCCCCCTCGGCCTCCAGAGAGAGAGAGAGAGAGATCCCCCCTCGGCCTCCAGAGAGAGAGAGAGAGAGAGATCCCCCCTCAGCCTCCAGAGAGAGAGAGATCCCCCCTCGGCCTCCAGAGAGAGAGAGAGAGATCCCCCCTCGGCCTCCAGAGAGAGAGAGAGAGAGAGATCCCCCCTCAGCCTCCAGAGAGAGAGAGAGATCCCCCCTCGGCCTCCAGAGAGAGAGAGAGAGATCCCCCCTCGGCCTCCAGAGAGAGAGAGATCCCCCCTCGGCCTCTAGAGAGAGAGAGAGAGAGAGATCCCCCCTCGGCCTCCAGAGAGAGAGAGAGAGAGAGATCCCCCCTCGGCCTCTAGAGAGAGAGAGAGAGATCCCCCCTCGGCCTCCAGAGAGAGAGAGAGAGAGAGAGATCCCCCCTCAGCCTCCAGAGAGAGAGAGATCCCCCCTCGGCCTCCAGAGAGAGAGAGAGAGATCCCCCCTCGGCCTCCAGAGAGAGAGAGATCCCCCCTCGGCCTCCAGAGAGAGATCGAGAGATCCCCCCTTGGCCTCCAGAGAGAGAGAGATCCTCCCTCAGCCTCCAGAGAGAGAGAAGGAGATCCCCCCTTGGCCTCCAGAGAGAGAGAAGGAGATCCCCCCTCGGCCTCCAGAGAGAGAGAGAGAGATCCCCCCTCGGCCTCCAGAGAGAGAGAGATCCCCCCTCGGCCTCCAGAGAGAGAGAGAGAGATATCCCCCCTCGGCCTCCAGAGAGAGAGAGAGAGATCCCCCCTCGGCCTCCAGAGAGAGAGAGATCCCCCCTCGGCCTCCAGAGAGAGAGAGAGAGATCCCCCCTCGGCCTCCAGAGAGAGAGAGATCCCCCCTCGGCCTCCAGAGAGAGAGAGAGAGAGATCCCCCCTCGGCCTCCAGAGAGAGAGAGAGAGAGAGATCCCCCCTCAGCCTCCAGAGAGAGAGAGAGAGAGAGATCCCCCCTTGGCCTCCAGAGAGAGAGAGATCCTCCCTCAGCCTCCAGAGAGAGAGAGATCCCCCCTCGGCCTCCAGAGAGAGAGAAGGAGATCCCCCCTTGGCCTCCAGAGAGAGAGAAGGAGATCCCCCCTTGGCCTCCAGAGAGAGAGAAGGAGATCCCCCCTTGGCCTCCAGAGAGAGAGAAGGAGATCCCCCCTCGGCCTCCAGAGAGAGATCGAGAGATCCCCCCTTGGCCTCCAGAGAGAGACAGAGATCTCCCCTCGGCCTCCAGAGAGAGAGAAGGAGATCCCCCCTTGGCCTCCAGAGAGAGAGAGAGATCCCCCCTCAGCCTCCAGAGAGAGATCCCCTTGGTGTTTCTCACGCCCCCGAAGCCTGCACCGGCATCTACGCATTCCTAACGGATTCGAGCGGCCATGGGCATCCCTCTGGTTTCCTTAAGTGCATTAATCACGCCCCATCCTTTTCGAAAAGCACAGCCTCCGCCATGCCACGTCCCTCCGCTCTTCCTTCAACCCCTCAGGGCTGCAACAGCCACGTGGCCGCCGTGTCCCCACAGTCATTCGGACGGTGACAACGCCCCATCGCGCGTGGCAACGAGAGGGGGAGAGCTGAGGGTCTGTTCAGCTGCCGGAGAGCGAGCTTCCCCCTCGCCGGTGCCGGGAGGAGACGCGCTCTTGGTTTGTATCAATATATATCGATTTTGGCACTTTAATATCGGCTGGAACGACTGCACAGAGCCCAGGGAGCCCTGTAATCACCCACGCTCCCGAGACGGCTAATTTAAATGAGCAAAGAACGAGCCCGTGAGGAAGCACGGGCGGTACGCGAAGCATCTCGCCTGACGGAGGAAAAGGAGGCGGGAGAGAAATCGCTTGGTCGCAGGGTTTTTATTCCAGCGCAAGTTGGATGTGTGGGGAGACGGCCGGAAGAAAACCAAGAGAGGGAATAACTGTGAAAACGATGATATCGGTAAATATTAAATGCAAATGAGGATTGTTGCGCTCGTTTCCTCATGGAGGCTGGAGCTGTGACGGAGAAACGGGGCTCGGTGTGACGGCGGCGGTTTTGGAAGGGGGAACAGTGCCCCAGCAGCAATTAAAAGCGATGAGAAAGGTCCCAAATTCCCGTTTTCTCTCTGCTGACTGCAGAGGGAGCCCAAATCCCAGGCTCAGGCATAGGGGATCATGACGCTCGTGGAGTTTGGGGATGTAAATCCCTCCCGGAGCTTTTAATTTCCTCTTAAATCATCACGCCGCTCCTCGATAGCTCAACTCACACCCCGATAACCACCAACTCGGAGCCTTAAAACTTCCTTGCAGTGTCCAGATGAAGCCCTGCCAACAGGAGGGTCACACAGAGGAGGAAAACTTGGTGTTTATGGTAATACAACCCCAAAAAGAGTTTGGTTGTCCAACTTATTTCCTTCCCACTGGCTTGATTTCAGAGTCTGGGGGGGGGGGGGAAGAGGCAATCTGTCCCCAAAACAATAATATGTGGTTGTTTTAGGTGCAAATTAATGGAGGACTCCTAGTCTGCGTGAGAAAGGCACCAGGATTTGGCTTCAGCACCTAGAAAAGCTTCGTGAAACACATTTTCAAGCACTCCCCAAGCGCTGAGGGGGTGGAGAGGGACCACAGGACATAATAAGAGCGGAGATCTCCTCTCCAGCTCCGATGTATAACCCTATAGGGTTATAATCCTCCCTTACGCTGCCCCGTGGTCTTCATCCCCAAAACCGAGGGGCGCTTCGAGGCTCAGACGCTCGCCGATCCCCGCGTGCAACCGCACAACCGCCTCGAGGAAAGCTCCGCCAAGGAGAAACGCCGCTTAAAAATCCGTGCCGAACGCACAAGCGAAGAGCTGACGAAGCCGTCGGGCTGCATTTTAACCAGCTCTAACGAACCCAATTATTGCTCCCGGCGGACTCGGCGCGGCTTAGAGCCTTCTACAGCTGCTAAGCAAGTCCTAAGCGCCCTCAAGAGCGGCTTCCAGTAATGCACGTCGCATCAGCGGATGGCTGCGGAAATAACTAGGTGGTTTTATGTGTTTTAGCACCGTCAGTAAAGAGATCACGGCATGGAAACAGCTGAAAAAAGAAAGAATTTGACTACCTCCATCCCCAGAACCACCAGGAAAATGCAGGGCAGGGCTTTGTGCTGAGGCAGGTAACGCGCGCCTGCGATTTAAAGCCCTCAAAAGTCATGGTTGGAGACTGTCCTGCCCTAATCGCTGCTGTTGTTCGGAGAAAAATAAAGCAGGGAGGGATTCGATAGACCAAACTCTTTGTTGATGGTACCCGGAGATACGAGAACGACCCACGGAATGGCTTTAAAAAGTAAAAAAAAAAAAAAAAAGAAATCTTGCTGCGCTCCTCTCCATCGTCCTCGCGGGCAAGCTGCGACTGGAAACCCAATGGCAGCTTCTGAGATAAATCAAATACAGTCGTGTTTCAAAGGCGGGTAAGGCGAGATGTTCCGCTTCACTGAAAGCTGCGGGTCCACGGGAGCGCCGGCGAAGGCGTGTCGTTGCGAAGCGTCCATTCAGGGTGAAAAAAAGAGTCTGAAAAAGGAGGTTTTGTGATTCATCGTTCGCGCTTCTCTCCGAAACAATCCAAGGGGTCCCAAAAAGGCAGCAGCACGTCTGCCCGTGCCCTTGGCCAGCCACGAGCTTCTCCAGCCGCTTCGCTAACGCATCTGCAGGCAGAAAGGCTGCAAGACGGACGGACCCAGGGCCGTCGACTTGCTTAACGAACCCCAGCTCGTCAGAGGAGACCCCAACGCCTCTTAACAAACCTTCGTCTCATCGGGGAAGACCCAGAGGGGTGCAAATCGCACCCCGTTTTGCACTGACGCCCCACCACGAACGGAGGTTTTGGAGGAAACGGCAGCAGGGACGCGACAGTGCCGAGGTTAAAGGGAGACGCCAAAAAAAAAAACAACCCCTGGAAGATGCCAAAAAAACACCGGGAGACGCCAAAAAAAAAAGGTAAACAAGTCTAGATATTCCCTCTGGACAGGACAGGCCTCCCTTATAGACCTTATAGAGCTATATAGGGGACCTCCTGTACACCCCTTGCTACGGCAGGGTGGATAGTGGGGCACTATATACCTCCCCAAGGGTACATATGCCCCCCACACTGTAGGGCTCTATAGGGTATAGACCTCTACTCTCAGCCTTTATGGGGCTGTACAGGGGAACCTGACTCCTGGGGCTCTATAGGGCCCCACTCATAGGGCTGTATGGGAAGGGGAACCTCCATCCCAAAGGCTCTATAGCTTCCCCTCTCACAAGGACATATTGCAGAGACCCCACTCCACTCCCAGGTGTCTATAGGGCACAGCTGTATAGGACCATAAAGTAGGGACACCCCCCCCAGGACATACAGAACCCATATCGGGGGGGTGCTTCACTCACACAGGGCCATAGAGGGGAACATCCACACTCAGGGCTCTATAGAGCCCCCCTCACTGGGCCATGCAGGGAGAGGGGGCACCCCTGGGCTCTACAGGGAGAGGGGGCACCCCTGGGCTCTACAGGACCCCTCCCAGGACCATATAGGGGGAAATTCCCACTCTATTAGGCCCCCTTCAGAGAGCTTTATAGAGGTACGCGCCCCACCCCCCGGGGTCTATAAGAGCCCCTCGTGGGGATGTATGGGGTTGTATACGGATATATACGGATGACACCCCCCGCTCCTTGGCCTCCACAGGACACTCTCACAGGGCCATACAGCGGGGCGTCCCACCCTTGGGATTCTGCAGGCCCCCTCTCAGGGGACCCCCACCCCCTATAAGACCCCTCATAGCGCTATTTGGGGGGGTCTCCCCTCACAGAACCCTACGGAGGGATTCTCTCCCCCCGCCCCCCCCGAAGTTCCCCTCGAACAATGAGCGTTTCCCCCCCCCCCCGCGCCCGCGCCACGGAGAAGGTGGGGGGGGGGAAAAACCCTCTTTTCCCGCGCCGGGCCGGACCGCACCATTGCACCCTCCCCCCCCCCTCGCGGAGGGACGGACGGACAGACGGACGCGGACAGACTCACAGCTTCACCACATTCTGTACCACCGCCGCCATCTTCCCTCCGCCGCCGCCGCCGGGGGCCCCTGCGCCGCGCCGCGCGCATGCGCGGCGGGCCGGGGAAGGGAGGGGGGAGAGCGGGGAGCGCTGCTGCTCTGCGCATGCGCACTCGTGCCGGGTTGCCCATCCCGCGCATGCGCCGTCCCCGTTCCCCCACTACCACGGCCACGCGGTGAGGCGGGAAAAGCTGAGGGGAGAGGCGCGAAGGAAGGGCGGGAAATGGAGGGGGAGGGAGGGGAAAAGGGGGAAATGAGAGGGAAAGGCGAAATCAGAGTAAAAGGAGAGAGGGGGAACCAGAGGGAAAGGGGGAAATCAGACGGAAACGAGGAAATCAGAGAAAAAGGGGAAAGGGGGAAGTCAGAGGGAAAGGGGGAAGTCAGAGGGAAAGGGGGACATCAGAGGAAAAGGGGGACATCAGAGGGAAAGGGGAAATCAGAGGGAAAGGGGAAATCAGGGAAAGGGGGACATCAGAGGAAAAGGGGGACATCAGAGGGAAAGGGGAAATCAGAGGGAAAGGGGAAATCAGGGAAAGGGGGACATCAGAGGAAAAGGGGGACATCAGAGGGAAAGGGGAAATCAGAGGGAAAGGGGAAATCAGGGAAAGGGGGACATCAGAGGGAAAGGGGAAATCAGAGGGAAAGGGGGACATCAGAGGGAAAGGGGAAATCAGAGGGAAAGGGGGACATCAGAGGAAAAGGGGGACATCAGAGGGAAAGGGGGAAATCAGAGGGAAAGGGGGAAATCAGAGGGAAAGGGGGACATCAGAGGGAAAGGGGAAATCAGAGGAAAAGGGGGACATCAGAGAGAAAGTGGAGGGGTGAGGGTGCAGGAAGAAAATGGGAGGTAAATGGGGAGGGTGGATGGGGGGTGGTGGTGAGGGAGAGCGAGCGGGGAGGTAAATAGGGAAGCGTAAAAACTTGGGGTGAAGGAAAAGGGGTAGGAATGGAGGGGGGAGGGATGGAAAGGGAGATGAGGAAAAGGGGGTGAGGGTGTTACCTCAAATGTGTATATATATTCTTCTTGATAACATCTATATATTCTTCTTGGATGGAATAGAAATAGCACAGGAATTGATAGTAGTTAAGGAAGGATCACGGTGAGGAGTGGAAACTCACACCTGAGAATTTTAGTGAGGAAGTAAATAATGCTTAGCCCAAATCGGAGGGTATTAGCAATGCATACCTCACTAATGTTACCCCAAACATATATATATTATTCTTGGATGAACTGGAATAGCGCAGGAGTTACTAATAGTTAAGAAAGGATCACGGTGAGGAGTAGAAACTCACTCATACCTGTGAATTTTAACATGGTAGTAAATAATGCTTAGGCTCAATCAGAGGGTATTGGCAACGCACGCCTCGCTAACAACTACCTCGAATACAAACCAGGAGAACTTCAAGGACTGAGAGTGGCAACATCCTGCTACGAAGAAGGAAGGGAAGGTGACAGATCAATCAGCAGCGAGAAAAGGGAACTTCTTGCCCCAGATGGCGCTGAAAAGCTGGATAATCGTCGAAGCCCAGGAATTGGGGTAATTCCAGGGGAGATTGAGACTGCTGACCTAATGGAGGGATGAAAGGACTACCCCAACGCTCCCTTCGAGAATTAAAATCACACCGTAGCTTTAAAATCAAGCGGAAAAGATACGGACCAATGGAAAAAGAGGATACTCAGGTCAATGATTATCTATTAGATAAGTGAGGTATGTGAACTGTCGTGGATAAATGGCCCCCGGCGGGTGTGCTCAGCTCGTGGAAATATTCCACGTAAAATGACGTCTCCTCTCTTAAACCTGCTTCGTGTGTTATTTTAAATTACAGGTAACAAGGACAACCGGGAGGGACGAAGGGTGTTTGGATGGGGTGAGGGTGAGGGAGGAGGAGTGTGACGGGCTGAGGAGATGAAGGATGCTGGGAGGAGGTGACGAGGAAAAAGGGACGAGGGGTAAACTACGGTCCCTGCCATCAATCTCAAACCTCCAGAGATTCCCTACAGGTATTTATGGTTTCAGCGCCTGAAATTCATGTAGAAAATTAATTTTTTTGAGCCTTTTTTTCCTTTTTATCAAACCTAAATTAACCAGAGTTCTCAAAATTCATCCTGCGGGGTGGAGAGGCGGGCACGAGGTTGCCTGCAAACCCCATGGCAAGCGTGGTTTGTCTGAAAACGGGCCAGATGAGTTCCTCTCTCTCTTTTTTCTTTGTTATTCCCACTTTCTACGTGTTTTGGGTTTTTTTTTTTCCCCATGTGCTGAGAAAGTCCTTTTCTCAGTTACATCTAAGCTTAAACCTTCCTCCCTGCCCTTCCTCCTCCCCTTAATCCCGCAGCGGCCGTTATCCGCGTGGACGCAGCCGCTTTATTTTCCTGCCCCATCAATAAAAATCAACGCTCTTGTCACCGTGATTAACGGTTGTGACGTTCCGGCTACAGGCGTTGCGGCAGGGTCAGGCGCACCGAACCCACGGCGGGGGGTCGGATGCCAAACGTCAGCGTAGGCGTTCGCCGGGTTTATTGCGTCGTTAATCCGCTGCCCGGAAATCTTGGGATAACGAAGTTGCGGGGTAGGTAGGACTGCCAACAGCCGAACGTCAGCCTGTACCCCCCAAACCCTCCGCTTGCGGACACCCGTTGCCCCCCTTGGAATCAATCAAACTCCTTGTTGACGTATTCTGCCTTAAATCTCCCTGAAAAAACGAGGGGGAAAGAGGTTGTTTGGCACATGCCGGCTGAGTCACAGCAGGCAACAGCGTTCCTGCCCGAGTGACTCACGCTTCTTAGAACGGGGTAGAAAAAAAAACCAACACCCCCCAGGGTTTAGCAACAGCCGTTTGCTTAAATCGGCAATTTGAGGAGTGATTAATTAGGGACCGAAGGAAGGGGAGGAGAGGAAGGAAGCCCCGATCCTGTGCAGAAACCCCGGCGCAGGGGGAATCCCAAATGATTTTATTGTTAATAGCTAAAAATTAAAGAAATTGGGGTGTTTGGTGTGGGGTTTTTTTTGCAGCTAAGGAGACCGTGCCTGGAAAAATGGGAGGAAAAAACCAGGATTGGGATAATTTCACAGGGTTTCTATCAAATATAGTTGGACGGGTGATGGTGGCGGGCAGAGGGGAGGTAGGAGGTGCGTCACAGTCACCTATTTACAGTAGAAAAAACACCGAAATCAAGCAAATTAAAGCATCCGTTCCCTTCAGCCCCTTGTAACACCAGCTCCCGTTTCTCTTCTGGCTATCGGAGTCGAGCCGTCGGCTCAGGGAGGTGCCGCGATTCCAGAGCTGTCAAAAGCGAGCGAGGCGCCAAATTAAAGCCGTTACCGCCCCAAATCCATCCGCGCCCCAAATCCGTCCCTCCTGGCTTGTAACGAGGAGCAAAAATGGCGGGGGAAAAGGGGTTTTGGTGGTTCTCAGTGAGGTTTTGTAATTGCGGACGATAATTAGGCAGAGGTTGGGGGGGATGAACTCAAAACATCATCCTCAGCTCAATTTAATTCACTAATTAAGGTGAAACCCAGGAAAATGAGCACGGCCGCATCATCGCAACCCACCCTACCCCACACAAGGATGTTGGGCCACGTAAGAAAACTGCTGAAAACCACCCCAAATTATCCATTCCAAGCTTTTTTCCCATTAAGATTTTGTGACTGAAGAGGAGCTGTGGCGCGTTGGCAAGTGAAGAGCGGATTGGGAAACCGAGGTGGGCTCATCTCCCAGCAAAATACGCCACCACCGGGGGAAATTAATTATAAACGATGCTCTAAAACGCCCCCATTCTGTCACTGGAATTATTTTTTGTTAGAAAAATGCTAAAATAAATAAAAAGGAGTCATCGCCACGTGAACGGGTGTTGTTAGGAGGCAGCGCCGTCAGTTTAGACCAGGTAAGGATTGAACCAGAACAGCGTAAAATCAAATAGAAATTAAACCCGGCGGCCGCCTGAATCGAGCTCAATTAACCTCATTTTCTTAATTATTTTGCAGACTGAAGGCTTGGGAAAAAAAAAAATGGCTTTGACCCCAAATCATTGGTGTTTCAACTCAAAATGGAGTGTTTTGGGGTTACGGTGGGAGCGCCCCGCCGGATGCAAGGAAGAGCCGGGACACAGTCGTGCGGTGACGAGCTACGAGCTCGTTAATCTAATGACTCATTTTCTAACGATACCTGTATGAAACAGCAAATCGAGGATGTGAAGAAATACAGGGTCAGGCTCCAGCAAACCAGCAAAAAAGTCAGTGTGCTCTTCAAGAGGTGCCTTAATTCCTTATTAGGGGCGTCTCCCGGCCTCGTTCTGGGCTAAAACTATCAGAATCGGTGCAAAACGATGCAGTTAATTAACAACGGCATCTAGGAAACGAGGTCCCGCTTGCTTTTACACCATTACCGCGTCCTACAGGCCTCCCTTGTCCTCGATTCAGAGACTGGGAGAGAATGAAAGCCCTCAGGGCCGAGCGTTAAGGTCTTTCACCCCGACGTCAGCAGAATTGGCCTTTCCAGGGATTTTTTTTTTTTATTATTTTAATTATTATTTTTTTAAAAAAAGCAGAAGGGATTCGCATTCCTTTCTGCGTGCCAAAGCGTTTCACCCCCTCCTTCCTCCGTCCATCCAAACAATCTGCGATTGATGGAGACGGCGGCTTTCGGGAGAATGAATTTCACCCCATCGTGCAGGAATCCGCCCCGGGGGTCGCTCACCCTTCACTTAACATATTTTTTTGTTGTTGTTTGCATCTTATTTACGACTTTGAATTCCAATCCCGAGCTCCAGCCACGGATTTAGTTGCCAAAATACAGCCCGAGAGGGTTTTTTTAGCTTCTCCGCAGCGAGTTTTTAAGCTTTTCCTTAGAGACGACGCAACGTGAAAGCCCGATGGAGCCTTTTGCCACGTAACCCCCAGATTTACCGATTTGTGGGATCTTTACAAAATTAAATCAAGTCAAAGGCTGACATTTGACATCACCTTGATGATTCTGGTGGTTGGGCAAACAGCGAGCGTCACACCTTCGCCTCGCCTGTGTGCAAACCACAGCCCCTTTTCAAGTGGAAAACACCCCCAAAATCCACTCCCCCCGCCCCGAACCCCCACACTCCTCCCGACCGAGACATTTGGGAATTCAACCATCGCCGTTTCACCCCATCCAGTACAACAAGGGTTTAGAACGACGCGGTCTCTTATTTTCTACCGGTCGGCGCAGTCCTGTGGTTCGGATCCATCGCTAAAGGTGAAGTTGGTACGGACAAGCGGCACGACCCGGCGGCGGGCGCCGCCTGTTTCGTCTTGGCTTCATAGGGTGTTTTATTTTCCCCTCCTCCCCGCGCTGAGGGAACAGGCGGAGGCCGTTGGGGAGCGGCGCGGAGGGTGAACCGCTCGCGGCCCGTTCGCACGACGGGCTCTGCGAGAGGAAACAACACATCGCCGTCAGCGCACCGCTTGAGGAAGGCGCGTGGAGGCAGACTTGTGAGTTCGAGCTGTAATAGAAGAGCTGCTTAAAAAAAAGACTAAACCCAAAAAATAAGAATAATCCATTTCTCAACGTCTTAATCTTCAGTCGTCTTCACGTCAAGATCTCCTGCCTGCCTGAATCCTTTAGAGATCCACCCACTCTCTCTGCCTGGTGTTTCTCCATCACTTGCAGGACGTCCTCCAAAATGGACGGCCCCAAATCCACGTGGAGGGAGAGGAGGGAGCCGGCGTGGGAGAGGAAGGGCGGCTCGGCGTCGCCCTTCTCCTCGGCGAAGCCGTTCGTCGAGGCGACAAAACGCGAGGCACAGGGATGCGGCGGGGCGGCGGCGCTCCTGCCTTCGCCGTCCTCCTCCCCTCGCGCCAGCGGCGCTTTGTCGTCAAGGTGCAACCGCGGCGGTTTTGGGGGGGCTTGGGCCGAGGGTAGCGTCAATGCTTGCGGCCCCCCGATGACGGGCAAGGAGATGGCATTTTTGAGGAGGGGAGACGAAGTCTCCGAGGACGACTGTTCACGTCCGGAGATAGTGGCCGTCCTGGAGAACTCAAACGGTGCCGCGTCGGGGCTGTCCTTGTCAGAATCGAGGCTGCCTTCGGTCCTGGGGAGGAGGTGGAACTTGCCCTGAAGGAAGGAGATGTCCCCAAACATGTCGCTCTCTCCACCGCTGCCGATGTGAATCGTGTGCCTGAAGTCCCCCAAGGGCGGGCTGATCATGTCAGAGGAGAGGATGTCGCGGAGCTTCTCCTTCTTCCCCTTCCTGCTGCCCCTCTTCAGGTAGATCGGCACCTTGGTGGACATCGTGGCGAGGGGCGAAGCTCTTCCACGTCGACTCAAGAGACGGTTGTCTTCCTAGACCTCAGCAACGCGGGCTTTAAAAATAATCTGCAAAATTTAAAAAAAAAAAAAGAAGGAGAAATGCTTAAAACCAAGTTATAACGTGTAGGACGGAGATCCTCAACGTCAACACATCCCAGGAAATTAATTCCAGCCGCTCTCCGTTTCTCTATCTAAAGTTTGTTGGCTGCGTTATTGATAACAGAACAACTCAGGTAATTAAATCCAGGCGCTCGGGGCCTCTCCTCGAGATTTGTTTTTGAGCAGGAGAAGAATTGGGAACAAGGTCAGAGCTGGAAATACAAGAGGATTTGTGTTTTTATGGGGGGAATCGGGGTCCGGAGTTGGAAGGTTGGGAGAGCGCAGCGTTGGAAAGAGGGTTTTCTAGCCCAAAAGCGGAGATTTTTTTTTTTTCCCATTTCCCTCTCCCCTTGGCCACAATCCAGCCCCACCCAACAACAAGCGAAAATAAGAAATAATAGAGATTAAGGCGGGAGGGGGAAGGAAACTGGTTTTTTTTTTTTTTCCCTTTTTAGTCATATTCATTCAACTCTGACAGTTTACACCTTCAGTTCTAGGTGTGATTTTTCAGCTGTGGGGAGGAACGAGGCAAAAATTCTTGGGAATTGAGGCAAAAAAAACATTACGTAAAACCTTGGGAGATGCCTCGGTGGGACAGAAAAAGGGACAAAACAGGTTTCAGGCCACCGCAGCGGTACTTTTCAAAAACAGCAAGCAGAAAGGGCTAGAGTTTGAACCTTTATCACAAAATTTCTGGGGAAAAAAAATCCCATCGCTCTGTTTCTGTAAAACCGTATCCGATTTGCCATCGACTGCAAGTACAAAACAGAGTTCATAAGCGGTTTAGAGACAGGTTTGTCCGGCACCGCTAAAACAACCACCCGTAACAGCTTCCCACCTGTTTTACGCTGTTGGTAACACACCTCCCGATACAGCCGCACCCAGAAAGCCAGAGACACCGGTTGAAACCACCGCGGCCGAGCCCTGCTCCTCAAATCAACCCCTGCACCGTCCCGGCAAGACGTCACAAGCGATTCCCCGGTTGGGCTTTTCCAGTCAGGTGTCACTGACAAACAACGCAAAGCCCGGCTGAAGGCTGGGAAACAGTCGTTCCCCCCTCAACAACCGCATCAGGCGCATCCCCTCTCCAAAACCCGCCCCGGCTGATGCCAAAGAACCAGCGAAAACCAGTCTGCGGCTGACGCTGGGTGAGTTGAGCCGAGTGACCTCCCCGAGGGCTGGCATTTCAATTACAGCGGGAGCCACTTGCCCGGCGGCGTTAAACACCGCGTCAGTCGGTGGGTGTTGGCTCTTTGGGATCTCGAACACCGGGGTTTTGAGGTGACACAGTCGTACCGAGACTGCGGAGGGCTGCCGGATCGTCCTGCCCCTTCCCTGAACCACCCCTGACCGTTACCCCTTAAATTTGGCTGTAAAAACACACACAGAGGGATGGAAACCCCACCCTCACCTTCAACCTCCTGACGCACCATCGTTACCATTAGAAAGCGCTGCTGAAACCACGTCTGCGGTCTCATCCTGCCTACGCTGCTCGCTTTATTCCCTCTTTCCACCACCGATTGTCGCGTCTCGGTGTTGAAAAACACCGTTACATCCCCCCGCCTGTGAACAGAGACCCACGTATGCGCCACTACAGCCGGAAACGCTCCCGAGGTGACGTTCGGTTGATGGCAGCGCGGGGGGTGGGGGGTGAGGAGATGGATCGGCAGAAAAACCACCCAAACAGCTCGAAACGAAGCAGGGCCGAGACGCCGGCGGTGCCGTCAGCGTGAGGAACGCGGCCGATTGTAATCCTGCTCCCGGCGGCTCCGGCCACGGAAAAATCCTGACGGTGCAGAATTCAGCTTCGTTAATCCCGGGCGGATTAAAGCGGGCGGCGTCACAACAGCCCACAGAGGCGGCGGTGGCTGCGCCGCTCGCGTGAAATACAGGCGCCGCGAGGACACCGGGGAGGGGAGAAGACGACGGCGGAGCCGCTGCCGTACGCGGAGAGAAGTGGGGGGAACGGAGGGAAGCGCTTCTTCACGAAGATCCGGATTCGGAGGAGCGCGGGAGCTTGCCAAAACACCTGCCGGACGCGTGGCCACGAGCCCCGCCGTGCCGGGGAAGCACAGGCGGTTGTGGGTTTGCCGTGAAAAAGCGTTGAAATAATGTTAAAAGAAATGGATTTCTAGGAAAAGGGAAAAAAAAGCCTCTCAAAGCTCAGAAATATTTAACGTTTTTGGGTTACGGCGTGGCACGATCCTGTCTCGAGGGGAGCAAAAAGGACGGCGTCCGCTCCCGCTCGGTGCGGCGGCTTCGGTTCAACGTTTCCCACCGGCACCGAACAGAAATCGCTCTCCCTCACCCCAATTTCTCCCCCTCTTTTCTGTTCCCCGGTCTGGGCTCTGGCCAAAAAGCCAGCGCGCCGCTAGGCTGGGCCTAAGGCTGCCTGTGAGCGCCGAAGCGAGCTCTGGGGCCGGGCGAACACTTGGGAAGAAAAAAAGACCTTGAAAAAGGGTATTTGCTGCCAGCACAGCCTGGGAAAGGACCAACAGGCCCCAAAACCCCAGGGAATAGGGATTTTTTTGATCCAAGAAACCCTTAAAATCCCTTTTTCCCACAGTTTTCCAGCGCCGGCGACCAAGTAAACCCGCTCGAAAGACGGGAGCGTTTCCAGCGTGCCGGATTCCCTGCAGTAGCGATGCAACATGGGTTGGAAAACGGGTCGGAAAAGGAGCAAAACCAAACTAAACCCTTCGACAACTTAATCAGGCGGGATTTTGCCGGCGTTGGGCCGCGCGGTGCCTCTTCCCAGCCCCGCGGGTTTGAAGGGAAAGCCTTTCGCCCCCCAATTAGCGCTGCGTGTCGAGACGGACCCCGTTAGCGCTGCGGTTCGGCCGAGGGCGGGGTGGCGACCTGCCAGGCTGCTGCTAATTAGCATTTCACGCCAGTGCCGTCGTTAAAAACGGGGTAAAACCCAAGAATAATCCAGGTTTCCTGCGAAACGAAACCGGCGGCCGTCAGGAAGGAGAGAAACGGGGGAAAAAAATAACATTTTGGTGGAGCGTAAAAGCGGGAGGTGCTTCGAGAGAAGAGCTGAGCACTTAAACTCAACCCGTGCCCAACGTTAGGCTTCAGTTTAGCTTCTCGTTGTTGCGAAATCAGGCGAAAGCCGGAGGCCCAAGATTTAACGTCCCTCTGAGCACCTCGGCCGCCATCCGCCGCGAGGACGTTCGTCCCTTTCCCCAGTTCGGCTTTTTGATTCCTCACGGAATTAAATTGATTTTTTTGCTCATTTTCATCAATTCAGGCTTCGCCACGTGAAAATTTCCTTCCTTTTCCACCTGTTTTTGGCGACTGAGGCTTCGCCACGTGAAAATTTCCTTCCTTTTCCGCCTGTTTTTGGCGACTGAGGCTTCGCCACGTGAAAATTTCCTTCCTTTTCCGCCTGTTTTCAGACATTTAGGCTTCACTACACGAAAATACTGTTTCTTTTTCCCCCATTTCCAGCAATTTATGCCTCGCTACGTGAAAATCTCTTTCTTTTCTGTGCATTTTCAGCAATTTAGGCTTCGGGACACAAATATTTTGTTTCTTTTTTGGCCCATTTGCAGCAACTTAGGCTCCAGCACATTAAAATTTGTTTCTTTTTCTGCCTCTTTTCATCAATTTAGACTCACTACAAGAAAATTTGTTTATTTTTCTCCCATTTTCAGCATTTTATGCTGTGCTACACGAAAACCCGGCACTTCCTCAGCCCCCCTGGTTCCGCACAGAGCAACGATTCTCCCATCCCGGCGTTTCCACAAACTATTTTACCAAAATCCTGCAAAAATAGCGATTAAACGACGGAAGCTTAAACACATTTTCCTGCTTGAAGGCGCAGAAATCAAGCGACCGGGCAACCGCCGCAGAAAATTAAGCAGGTTCCTTCTGTCTCTCCTCCTTTTGACCCTTTTTGAGGCTTTTTGCACCGTTTCTCGGTGCCCGGAGTAAAGCCTCGCCTAAAAATCAACACCTGGAAAGAGATTTCGGCCTCGTATCCCACCACGGAGGGAATATTGACACGGGAGGTGAAAACACAACCCTTTTCCTGTGGTCCCTGAGCTGGAGGAACGTCAGGGTGCGGAAAAGGGACCCTTCGGGAGGGGGATTATGGATTTTTAAATGTTTGGGTTTTTTTTTTTTTAGGGAATAGGGGTGTTTCGGAGTGACACCAAAACCCGTTTGGGGCGATGCCAGCGGCTGGCTTTGATCCGTAGGGAAGAATTTCTCCCAGATCCTCCTGATTATCATAAAAAGAAAAAAAAAAAAAAAAACAAAAAAAAAAAAACACGCGAGATCGGTAAAAACAAGGAATTCATTTCTCCGTGCAGGATCACGGCGCCGCCGCGGCCCTACCTCGAGCGTCCGGCGCCAAATCCCGACGGGGGACGCGCACCGGATCGGCGACGTCTCCGTGCCGGCGGACACCGGCGGCGGGGTGCGCTCGTCCCCTCCCAGCAGCCGCGGCCAAACGCCGTTGGGTTGGTTTCCCTTCACCCCACGACCCGGAAAACACCGATATCGGGGAGAGGTTTTTTCAACCGATAAGGAATATCCAAGGAGGAAAGCGGTGAGGATGAGGAAATGCCGGCGCACGGTAGGAAAACGCGGCGGTAGCCAAACCCCTCCCGTGCCTCAGTTTCCCCTGGCTGCGCCACCGGGGAGAAACCGGAGCCAAAAAGAGAAGGAAAAAAAAAAAGCAAAAAAAAAAAAAAGCCTTAAAACCAGGAAAAACAACTCTTTGGGGCGGCTCCTCCCAGCCCAGCCCCACCCGAGTGCCGGGGTGGGGGAGCGCTGGGAATTCCCGGCTGGATATTGCGCCTGTTTGGGGGTAGGATGAGGGCACAGGTCGCTGCTCGTTCCCCGTGATGGGGTCGGAGTCGCTCCGATTACCCGGAGCAACTCCTGAAAATATGGGTTTTTAAAAAGAAAAAGAAAAAAAAACACAAACCAAAACGCCCCCCCACCCCCACCCCACCCCCCCCCGGTGAATCTCTTTTTGCACTGAAAAATCCTCCCTGAAAAAAAACCCACACACACCCCCGGAGCCTCCCCTCCCTCAAAAACACGCCGTAACTATTTCGGGGATCTCTCGGCTAATTTAAGCCGGGAACAGTCGGAAACCTCGCGGCTGAAATCAAGATGCAGCCGGGGGGGGAACCGGGGAGGGGGCGAAAATGAGGGGTGGGGGGGCGCAGGGGAAGGGATCCCCCGGCTTTTTTTCTTGTGGGGTAAAAAACAGAGAGGGAATTGTTTGTTCTCCCTTTAAATCGGGGAGCGGGGACGTGACAGGGACACAAAACCAACCGTAACAGGGTGAAAAAGCGCTGCCCCCCCCCCCACCCCCGACCCCGCACCGGCTCGTCAGCATCCCGGCGCGGGGGATTTGCCGCCAGCTGCCGGGGAGAAGAGGCCGAGCGCGTCCCCGTCCCGCCGCCTCCCAAATTCGCCGCCGTCATCCCACCGGCCCTACGGCTACACCCGGCGCGCCGGCGACCGGGGAAAGGAAAAACGGGGTCGGAAAAGCAAAAACGGGGGTGGTGGTTTGTTTTTAATGGTAGATACTCACGGTCGCCTTCCTCGCCGGTCCTGGCGGCTGAGCCGGAGCCAACCGCGGCCGTTGTTCCCAACCGCCGCCGTTCCCTTCCTCCCAACGCCGGAGCGTCGGCGCAGCCGGCTCCGAGCCAAGGTTCAAAGCCCCACCCCGGCACGGGGCCTCGCTTCCCCCTTCCCGGTGGTGGTGGAGGACGGGGAGGGGATGGATCCCCCTTCTCCCCCCTTCCCAACTCACGGAGCGACGGCGTTCGCGTCTCGCCGGGATGAAGGGCCGGATGGTTTCGCCTTTTCCCTCCGACGTGCCTCGATTTCCCCGTCACAGGGGCTTTTTTTGCTTCTTTCCCCCCCCCCGCCCCCGATCGGTAAAATTCCTAAGGAAATAAAAATAAACCTGGAAACAAATCCCCTGCCGGCTCCCGAGGGAAGCGGGGGGTTCCCTACGGAGCCCCCTAACCCACCGCCCCCCACCCCAAAATCCCCGGCCGACGCGTGGCTCGCGGCACGAGAACCCCCGCCTGGCGGCGGAGTTAAACCCGCTCGTTTAAATCCCAAATTAAAATCCCAAATTAGCTTCATCTTCAAGGATCATCTAATTAAGAGGCAAAAACGAGGCGGGCGGTTGCTCCGGAAACACCCACCCACCACCCCAAAACCCCCCGCCCCCCCCCCGCCCCAAAGCAACGCGGCGCCCAGCTCATCCCGCTTCGGTTTTAACGAAAACCGGCGTTTTTATGAGGGAAACTGAGGCTGGATGAGGTGCAGCAAAGCTGAAAACGGGGAGAAAAAGAGGTTTTGCTCCGCTCCTCCCGCAGCTGGCGGGGAAAAAAAAAGCTGGAAACGGGAAAAACAAGCGGGGAAAAAAAAGCTCTTTTACCTGCGCTGGGAGAAAAAACAGCACTTTATTTTTTGGGGTGAGAAGCGCTAAAACCGGCGAAAGAGAGGAGCCTGAGGCGTGATGGGTGAAGACCGTGACGCTGCCCAGCCGCTTTGCGCAGATAACTGGGGAGAAAACAGGGATTTTCTGGCAAATCCTGGCCGGCCGGAGTTAACACACGCAAAAAACCGTGCGGGGATCGCCCTCCCCGGACCCCGTTTTCCCCCGGTTTTACCCCAAACACGCCCCTAACGCCCACATGGGATTTAAAGGGTGAAGACGGAAGACGCCGCTTCTCGAGGGAGCCTGTAATAAGGGCAGGCAGGTAATTAAGTGGAAAATTAACGAAGGGAGACGCGCGCCGGCTCAGCGCCGACTGACGACGTCGTGTTCCAGCCTCCCCGCGCCTGTAGCTACCCCGCGGCGGGGCGAGTTACACAACTCCTTCCCTTTTTCGCAGCGGATTTACCTTTTTCCTGGCAAAAATAAGCGGGGTTTTTTTTTTTCCCCCCTTTTTCCCCACCCCCTCCCTGACATCGGAGCGGAACGAACAGCGGGAACGTCCTCAAATTTGGGGTGAAAAACAGCGAAAAGGCGTTCCAAACCCAAACGCGCTGTCTTTTTTTTTGCCCGTCAGCGAGAGAAGAGCCGCGGCATCCTTCACCCCGCTGGAATCCAGAGCCCCTCCCCGGGCTGTAAATTAATTACTTTGGGATTAATTAAGCTTCAGAGTCACGTAATGAGGGAGCTCGACCCAAACGAAGTCCCCCGGGAGGTGAAGCCAGGACGCCGGTACCCCGCCGGCGGCGGATTTCAGCCCCACCGCACACCGACACCCCCCTTTTCCGCGGGTAAATCCTGCTGGATCGCCTTCATTTACCTAACGAGCGGGGAAAAGCCACGGGGGAACCCGCCCTCCCCCCGCTCCAGCTAACGAGCGACCCCAAATCGCTCATCCGCGGCCCAAAACACACGGTCGCCCCGCGCCTGTGTCGCTGCTAATCCCGGTCATCCGGAACGGCGCCTGTGAACGCCGCTGCCACCATCAGCTTCCTGCCGCCGCGCCCTCGTTAATCGATTAATTAGCGATTATCAGGGTGGGGTCCCACCACTTTGGGGTGCTCCAGGCGGCGGGGCGGCGGCGGCTGCGGGCGCGGGGACGAACACAAGCGTTTTGGGTGGTTTTTCACCGAAATTCCAAGTGTATTTTAACACCGATTTGTCCCCGTGAGGCCGTAGGAGGGAGACGGGTGGAAGAAAGAAGTCTCTGTCCCGACAATTTAGATTCTAACGACTTGAGCGGCAACACACGGACTCTTCCGCTCGCCCTTGGTGTCCTCCCGCTGTAGGTACAGGCGGCCGTAGGTACCCCCGACCTGGCCCTTCGTCAGTCGGCCGGGATTGATACAGACACAGCCCAGCACATCCTGTGGGAAGACGAGAGCGACGGTTGCGGATCCAGACGTCGACGGCCGTGATGCCCCGGCTACAGCCGACGGCCGCAACACCCCGGCTACAGCCGACAGGGACATCAACAGCTGTGATGCCCCGGCTACAGCCGACGGCCGCAACACCCCGGCTACAGCCGACAGGGACGTCGACGGCCGTGATGCCCCGGCTACAGCCGACGGCCGCAACACCCCGGCTACAGCCGACAGGGACGTCGACGGCCGTGATGCCCCGGCTACAGCCGACGGCCGCAACACCCCGGCTACAGCCGACAGGGACGTCGACGGCCATGATGCCCCGGCTACAGCCGACGGCCGCAACACCCCGGCTACAGCTGACAGGGACATCAACAGCTGTGATGCCCCGGCTACAGCCAACGGCCGCAACACCCCGGCTACAGCCGACAGGGACATCAACAGCTGTGATGCCCCGGCTACAGCCGATGGCCGCGACGCCCCGGCTACAGGCGACAGCCGCAGCGCCTCAGCTACAGCCGATGGCTGCGATGCCCCCGCTACAGCCGCACGAGACTGTGCTTTATTCATGCTGTAAACCGCATTTTGCCCAAACACACCAAAACGCAGCAGGGCTTTGGGGGTATTTCAGCGGCCGACTGACCTTAACGAAGTACCGCAGCTCCGAGGGGGTGACGAGGACGTCGGGGGTGACGGGTAACGAGGAGTAGCTGTAGAAGCTCTCGTAGTCAACGTTCAGCTCCTCCGAGGGGGGGTACAGCGGGTAGTAACTGCCGGGGGGGGGGGGAGGAAACAGGTAACCGCCGCCTTCGCCTGTAGCGACGGCGCCGTGACGCTGTCTCGGACACAGATAATTTTGGGGTAGAAAGAGTTATTTCTGCTTCTTTCGGCTGTCCCCGGCTATCTGCTGTCTCCGAGGGTAGCCGTCAGCTGACGCACACCGGTCCGGAGGACTGACAGCGCGAAAACCCTCCGATTCCTGTTTTTAAAGGGTTATGAACCCCAAAAAAGACTTTTTTTTTTTTTTTTTTTTTTTGCTTTAAAAAAAGTGACTTTAAAGGAGAAGGCGGCAAAACCAGTGCAGGATTTCCCTCGTTTGGTCAGAAAAAAAAAAAAAAAAGCTCTTTTTGGGTTCGACCGGGTGTTTGTACTAAACCCTCACCTCCTCTGCGTCAGGATGTGCTTGAGGATTCGGGTGAACCTGTCCGAGATCCCGGACGAGCTGCGAGAGAAGCCGAGAAAGGGTTAAAAAGGAAGGAAAAAGGGGAAATAAATCAAAAAAAAAAAAAAAAAGGCAAGCTCTGCTAATTAATTAATCCCAGCTCGGACGCGTCCCGGCAGCACCCACCTGCTGATCTCCTCGGCACCCATGTGGAGGAGGAGGTCGGTGGAGGTGAGGCCGAAGACGACGCCGTCGACCTCCAGGGTGCAGGGGTCCGGCACGAAGTGCACGCGCTGCCGGGGAGACGGTGACGCCGGGTCCGGCCGCCGATCTGCCGACCGGGCCGCCGCCAGCGCAAAACGGACCCTGGAACACCCCCAAGGTGCCCTAAAACGTCCCCAGCACGCTCGGCTTTCCTTCAGTGCCCCAAAGCCGCCCCAAAGGCCCCCAAAGCTGCCCCAAAAGCTGCCCAAAGCCGCCCCAAAGCCGCCCCCAAAGCCGCCCCCAAAGCCACCCCCAAAGCCACCCCCAAAGCCGCCCCAAAAGCCGCCCCAAAAGCCGCCCCAAAAGCCGCCCCAAAAGCCGCCCCAAAAGCCGCCCCAAAAGCTGCCCCAAAAGGCCCCCAAAGCCCCCAAAAGCCGCCCCAAAAGGCCCCCAAAGCTGCCCCAAAGGCCCCCAAAGCCGCCCCAAAAGCCGCCCAAAGCCGCCCCAAAAGCCGCCCAAAGCCGCCCCAAAGGCCCCCAAAAGCCGCCCCAAAAGCTGCCCCAAAGGCCGCCCCAAAAGCTGCCCCAAAAGCCCCCAAAAGCCGCCCCAAAAGGCCCCCAAAGCTGCCCCAAAGGCCCCCAAAGCCGCCCCAAAAGCCCCCAAAGCTGCCCCAAAAGCCACCCAAAGCCGCCCCAAAGCCGCCCCAAAAGCTGCCCCAAAAGCCCCAAAAGCCGCCCCAAAAGCTGCCCCAAAAGGCCCCCAAAGCCGCCCCAAAAGGCCCCCAAAGCCGCCCCAAAAGCCGCCCCAAAAGCCGCCCCAAAAGCCGCCCCAAAAGCCGCCCCAAAGGCCCCCAAAAGCCGCCCCAAAAGGCCCCCAAAAGCTGCCCCAAAAGCCGCCCCAAAAGCCGCCCAAAGCCGCCCCAAAAGCTGCCCCAAAAGGCCCCCAAAGCTGCCCCAAAAGGCCCCCAAAGCTGCCCCAAAGCTGCCCCAAAAGCCGCCCCAAAAGCCGCCCCCAAAATGCCCTCAAAGCCGCCCCCAAAATGCCCCCAAAGCTGCCCCAAAAGCGCCCCCAAAAGCCACCCCAAAAGCCACCCGTCATGCTGGGTTTTCCTCAAACGACCTAAATCTACCTTAAACCACCCCAATCTTGCCCTAAAACACCGTAATCCGGCTAAGCTCTGCTTAAATGCTGCTAAACCAGTCTTAAACTACCCAAAGCCGCCCCCAAAACTACCCAAAGCCGCCCCCAAAACTACCCAAAGCCGCCCCCAAAATACTGCGGTCTCACTGGACTTCTCTTAAATACCCCAAATATACCCTAAACCATCCCCAACACGCTCGGCTTTCCTTCAGTGCCCCAAAGCTGCCCTAAAACCACCTTAAAACACCCCAAAAAGCCCCAAAGCTGCCCTAAAATACTGCAGTCATGCTCGGTTTTCCTCAGATGACCTAGATCTACTCTAAAACACCGTAATCTGGCTAAGCTTTGCTTAAACGCCCCTAAACCTGTCCTAAAGTGCCCTCAACACCCCAAAGGCACCCTAAAATGCTGTAGCCACACTGAGCTTTGCTCAAATACCCCAAATCTAACCGAAACCACCCAAATTTACCCTAAAATGCCGCAAATATACTAAGCCCTCCTAAAGCGCCCCTAAACCAGTCCTAAAATGCCCCAAAGCCTCCCCAGCCACGCTGGACTTTCCTCAAATACCCCAAACCTACCTGAAACCACCCAAAGTTACCCTAAACCGCCGCGATCACACTAAGCTTGCCTTAAACACCCGCAAACCCAATCCTAAACTACCCCTAAACCCAGTCCTAAACCACCCCTGAACCCATCCTAAAACCACCCCCAAACCCAGTCCTAAACCACCCCTGAACCCGTCCTAAACCACCCCTGAACCCAGTCCTAAACTGCCGTAAACTCAGTCCTAAACCGCCCCTGAACCCATCCTAAAACCACCCCAAACCCAGTCCTAAACCAGCCCCAAACACCAGTCCTAAACTACCCCTAAACCGCCGTAAACTGTTCTAAACCACCCCTGAACCCATCCTAAAACCACCCCAAACCCAGTCCTAAAATGCTGTAAACTCAGTCCTAAACCACCCCTGAACCCATCCTAAAACCACCCCAAACCCAGTCCTAAACCAGCCCCAAACACCAGTCCTAAACTACCCCCAAACCCAGTCCTAAACCACCCCTGAACCCGTCCTAAACCACCCCTGAACCCAGTCCTAAACTGCCGTAAACTCAGTCCTAAACCGCCCCTGAACCCATCCTAAAACCACCCCAAACCCAGTCCTAAACCAGCCCCAAACACCAGTCCTAAACTACCCCTAAACGGCCGTAAACTGTTCTAAACCACCCCTGAACCCATCCTAAAACCACCCCAAACCCAGTCCTAAAATGCTGTAAACTCAGTCCTAAACCACCCCTGAACCCATCCTAAAACCACCCCAAACCCAGTCCTAAACTGCCGTAAACTCAGTCCTAAACCGCCCCTGAACCCATCCTAAAACCACCCCAAACCCAGTCCTAAACCGCCGTAAACTCAGTCCTAAACCGCCCCTGAACCCATCCTAAAACCACCCCAAACCCAGTCCTAAAATGCTGTAAACTCAGTCCTAAACCACCCCTGAACCCATCCTAAAACCACCCCAAACCCAGTCCTAAACCAGCCCCAAACACCAGTCCTAAACTACCCCCAAACCCAGTCCTAAACCACCCCTGAACCCGTCCTAAACCACCCCTGAACCCAGTCCTAAACTGCCGTAAACTCAGTCCTAAACCGCCCCTGAACCCATCCTAAAACCACCCCAAACCCAGTCCTAAACCAGCCCCAAACACCAGTCCTAAACTACCCCTAAACCGCCGTAAACTGTTCTAAACCACCCCTGAACCCATCCTAAAACCACCCCAAACCCAGTCCTAAAATGCTGTAAACTCAGTCCTAAACCACCCCTGAACCCATCCTAAAACCACCCCAAACCCAGTCTTAAACCAGCCCCAAACCCAGTCCTAAACTGCCGTAAACTCAGTCCTAAACCGCCCCTGAACCCATCCTAAAACCACCCCAAACCCAGTCCTAAACCGCCGTAAACTCAGTCCTAAACCGCCCCTGAACCCATCCTAAAACCACCCCAAACCCAGTCCTAAAATGCTGTAAACTCAGTCCTAAACCACCCCTGAACCCATCCTAAAACCACCCCAAACCCAGTCCTAAACCAGCCCCAAACACCAGTCCTAAACTACCCCCAAACCCAGTCCTAAACCGCCCCTGAACCCATCCTAAAACCACCCCCACCACGCTAAGCTTTCCTTAAAGCTCCGGCTTAACCGACGCAGCTTTCCTGGCCGCGGCCCCGTCTCGCCGGGGTCGTTTAACTCCCACTTCGCTCGTTACCCGCCTCGGGAACGCCGCGAGCCTAAGGCGGGGGGCGCGGGGGGCGCCGGGTGTCCCCGCTCCCAGACCCCTCCTCGCCCGGAAGCCGCGGCTTCGCTGCCATTTCCCTCCCAAAAAGGGGTAGATTTTGGGGCGAGAAATCACAACCGGATTTTGGGGGTGGGGAAACAGGCGGGGTTTCACCTCAAAACTCGGCAGGTTGGTTTTGCGAGGGCGGGGCCGGGATTTCCCTGGAATTTAGGGTTTTTTGTGGTTTTTTTTTGAGGGTAACAAGCGGAATCGTTGACGGCGGGGGAGGAGTCGGTTACCGGTCTGTCCTCCTTGGGCAGCTCGGGGTACAGGAACGGCGGTTGCGGGTAGACGTAGTCGTGGTGGACGTCGCGCAGCGAGGGGATGAAGACGAGGTGGGAGCCGGCGCTGACGGGGAGGGAGAAATGGGGGAAAAAAAACCATGGATTAAGGGATAAAAACGAGCTCAGAGTCGGCGCCAGCGGGTAAAAAAGGGGAAAAACAAGCGATTAATCAACAGCGGGAGCCGAGGAACGCCTCGACACCCAGAAACAGCCCTTCGCGTAGAAATTCCCACCGGACGCCCTCAAAAACAGCCCGTTTTGGGGTGTTCTAGCAACGGGAGGACCCCAAAAACCGCGGAAATGACCCCAAAAAGCCACGCGGCTTTCGCGGGCGAGGGGTTTCACCCCGCGCGAAGGGAAGGGGGCGCGAGACGCCGGTGGTTTCTTTTCCCCTGGGATCGAAGCCCTGGAGGGTGTTGAGGAACAGTCGGGCTGCGGATACAGCCTTCCCCTGTCGCGCGTCACCGTTAAACCACAGAAAGGGGATCAAAGTACGGCTTAAAACCTTAAAACCAACAGTTTTTAGTGAATTCAGAAAATAATTAGAAGGGAAAGGGTCTGGCTGAGCCGCCGGAGGGGTGTGAAGGGTCGTTGTGGGGTGTTGCCGGACCCCTCGGCGCTTGTCACCCGGCGTCGGGGAGGGTTGTTGGCAGCCAGAGGGAGGCGGGTGACGGAGGATTGAAAAAACAAGCAGAACCCAAGAAACCCATCGCTTGTTCTTTGTTCGCGCCGTCCCTCGCGCCGCCGGGAGGGGTGAAGCGCCGTCAGTCGGCGCCGGGACAACACCGGGAACGGGGGGAGGGAGGGAAAAAAAGGACCCACCAATCGTTTCCCCGGTTGGTTTGTTGGTTTCTCCGGGGATTTTTTTTGGGGTGGAAAAGGGAGGATTCGAGGGATAAATCACCCCCGGCGGCGGGTGAACGCGGCTCGGTTTATTGCCGAGCCCGTCACCGGGATTTCAACCCAAATCTTCACCGTTTCCCCCTCCCGCCGCCTGTTCCGGCGGGAAAACCCCCCTCCCCCGGTCCAGATCCCGTTTGGCGCCCCCCAAAAAAGGGAGGTTTTGGGCAAAAACGGGTCGGAACCGGTGCGGTCGCCGTCCCTACCTCCTCGTGCCCTCGATTATTGTCTTCAGGCAGAGCTTGAAGACGTCGGTGAAGGACCCCAGGAGCCGGCAGTTCTACGGTTTGGGGGAAAACACCGGGATTCGCACAATTCCCCCCTTTTTTTGGGGGTGTCGGGACGGCCCCACCCCCTTCCCCGGCCCCATCGACCCCCAGGGGTTTTTTTTTTTTTTGGGGGGGGGGGGGGAAATGCTGGAAATGGGTGCGGGGGTTGCGGGGGAGGGGCGCGGGGGTCCGTGTGTCCGTCCCTCCCCCCCCGACACCTCCCTCACCTCGACTTGCTCGTGTTTCGCGTCCACGAACGGCCCAAACTGCGGAGAAACGGGGGGAAAATCCTGAGAAAGCCCCGCCCCCCCCCGGGGCCGCGCGAAATCGGCCGGGAAAGGGGGGGGTTGTGGATAAAGAAAGGATTATTTTGAAGGCTGAGTTTTAAGGGGTCGCCCCGAAGCGGGCGGGGGAGGGGCGACGCGGGGCCGCGACGGGGCCTTCGAATGGGGCTGTTCGGGTCACTTTTGGGTGAAAAATGGGCGGTTTGACAGTTTAGGGTGAAAAAAGGGGGGTTTGGGGCCGCGGCCGGGCTTTTAGCGCTGGTTAATGCTGTTGTCTTTAATATCATGTTATTATTTTTTATTATATTAAATTATTATATTATTATATTATGTTCTTATATTACATTATATTAAAATATTATTATATCATCATACCATATTATATTATTATATTGTTTTAATATTATTTTATATTATTATATTGTTTTAATGTTATTTTATTATTTCTGTAATAAGTATTTTAATTAATTATTGATAATATTTGAGTTTTAATAAGAATTATATAAAAAACTAAATAAAATTATTATTACTAAACATAAAATAATAAAATTACCAAATTATTAATAATTTTATTATTAATTCTATAAATCCATATTTTATTTTCATGCATAAACACCTATAACGGCCGTCAGATAATTATATATTCTATATCACGCGCATATAACGTAATAAAAATTTAAAATAACTCTTCATGGCTCACAAATATTTAATCCTAAACTAATTAAACTTAACTAATATCAATTAGTACTTAATTTTTACTACTAAGAGCTCGAATTGGAAT